>NC_091639.1:25526391-25826391 GCF_027580195.1 Bos mutus
CTGTGTTAACATTTATTCTTATACCAGTTGATGGACATTTGAGTTTGCAGTTTTTGGTTATGATGATGAGAAATTTACATGTAGGTCTTTGTTTGACCTACATGGACCTATCTTTATTTTTCTTGGGTAAATGCCTAAGAGTAGGATTTCTGGGGCTTATGATAAGAGTACATTTAACTGTCAAACTGTTTTCCAAAGTGACTCTATTGCTTTGCACTCCCACTGAAACGTGAGAGTTCTTGTTGCTCCTACATCCTTCTCTGCACATGGTATTGCTAGGTTTTAAATTTTAGTCATGCTAGTAAGTGAGTCAGGGTATTTCAATGTGCTTTTAATTTGCATGTCACACACACTATACATATACATATATATATATATATAACATTTATATATATACTATATGTGTGTGTGTGTATATATATATTTTTTGTTGTTGTTGTTGTTTTGTTTTTTTTGCCACACCATGTGGCATGTGGGATCATGGTTCCCTGACCAGGGGTTAAACCCTCACCCCCTGCATTGAAAGGCCAGGGTATTAAGCACTGGACCGCCAAGGGAAGTCCCATCATACTGTGCTGATTTACACACCTGTGCCACCAAAGAACCCTGCCTCTTAGTTTAGGTGTCACCACTTGGGGACTGCCTGAATAAGGGGCTGATCCCAGGTACCGGCAGTTCCATCTTCAGTTCAGTTCAGTCACTCAGTTGTGTCTGACTCTTTGCGACCCCATGAACCACAGCACGCCAGGCCTCCCTGTCCATCACCAACTCCAGGAGTCCACCCAAACCCATGTCCATCGAGTCAGTGATGCCATCCAACCATCTCATCCTCTGTTGTCCCCTTCTCCTCCTGCCCTCAATCCTTCCTAGCATCAGGGTCCTTTCAAATGAGTCAGCTCTTTGCATGAGGTGGCCAAAGCATTGCAGTTTCAGCTTCAACATCAGTCCTTCCGATGAACACCCAGGACTGATCTCCTTTAGGATGGACTGGTTGGATCTCCTTGCAGTCCATGGGACTCTCAAGAGTCTTCTCCAGCACCACAGTTCAAAAGCATCAATTCTTTGGCACTCAGCTTTCTTCACAGTCCAACTCTCACATCCATGCATGACCACTGGAAAAACCATAGCCTTGACTAGACAGACCTTATTGGCAGAGTAATCTCTGCTTTTTAATACGCTGTCTAGGTTGGTCACAACCTTCCTTCCAAGGAGTTCCATCTTAGTCGATGCTTTATCTGAAAAGTTGATGTTTTCCCCCTATCCTTTTATGTCAACTTTTCCTGACCTTAGGAGTGTTCCTCTGAGCCTCTCTTCACAGAATATATGACATCTTGTCGTGTGTCCTTTAATGAGTAATCTTATTCTAGTTTTATCCTTTATTCATAATCTATTTTTCATCTTTCTCTTATTTCCTGGTGGGTTGGCATCCATCTTTATTCAGAACCCACTACAGGGGCTACTGGGTTTTGCTGGCTTTCATGTTTGTGCCATGGTCCCTCAATCACAGTTATATGTTGGAAACTTTGGCCATCATCATTGATTTTCTTTATTAATTGATGCTATTCACAATGCCCAGTGATTCTGATACATCTGTTCCATTGCAAACAAATATCTTGGAATGGAGTCCTGAACAACACAGTCCTGGACTGCTAAGTCATATAATAGGGATTGGACATGTAACCTTTTTTTTTTTTTTTTTAAGGGAGCATATTCTTTAAAGTCTTTATTGAATTTGTTACAATATTGTTTCTGTTTTATACTTTTTTGACCTGGAGTCATGGCCTGGGATCTCAGCTCTCTGAACCAGGGATCAAAACCTGTGGGTGAGAGAGAGTAAGAGAGGCAAGGGACCAAGGTCATGTGCCCTTGCTATGTGTTGGAGCCTGCTTGCTTTTGCCTGAGGGGCTTTACAGTGCGAGTTCCTCAAGCTTGGGTCTTGACTGAGCCCATTTTTCCATGTTCTCATTAGACATCTCCATGCGTATGTCCCACAGATAGCTCAGACTCAATAAGCTCAGTGTCGTTCACCATTCCCATTGGCAACTAGCCTAATAGTCTCCTGTCTTCCATTCCTTATCTTACTGTGGGGCATTGCCATCCACACCATTAAACAAGTCAGCAGTCAGGTCACCATCATTACCTTTCTCCATTCCTGCCCACTTCTCCCCAACTTCTGCATCAAGTCCTATTGATTTTTACCCTGAAAGTTTCTCAGATTTACATCTTCTCACCATATTTACTGCCACTACTTATTATCTTTCTCAGGAAAATCATATCTTTTCAATTAGTTCCTCCAGGCTGTGAACACTATTCCTGTATCCATTCAATTTCATTCTTTAATTATATTCAGTAACTACTTGTTATACACAAAGTACTATTCAAGTGGACACTCTCAACTTCTAGTCAAGTGTTAGTCTCTCAGACACTTCCTCTTGACTGCTTCCTCACTAAACCACATGTTAGGATTCTGAACCTAAGCTGATCTTTCCTCCACTCCCATGTCATCTCATCCCCCAATCTGGCCACTCTGCCCTTGGTGAATTCCATTATTCTCCAGACTAAATTGGAGTCAGAAACATCAATTAGCAGTAGATTAAAATGCATCTCAGTGACATGCAAGTGGAATGGAAAAGTTAATGTTTATCGGTGACTGGTGTGAGGGTCGAGTACCCCAACTCTAACAATCTGTGTCACCTGTTTCCTCGCCCCTTGCTAAACCCTGTAATCAGTTTACAGTCCTTTGCCCTTGTGTTTTATTCCCCTTCCTATCCTGCTTAAATCCCATGGCCAGTTATTATTACCATTCCTTTTGCACACGACCTCCATCCTTACCTCTCTTACTTGGTCATATTCAACCCTAGTTAAATTCAAGTCTCCACTTATTCTGTGCTTGAATGTGGGTGGAGAAAAACCTGCAGTCCTGCTGACTAATCTCACTTGAAATGCATGACCGCTAACCTCAATGGGGCCTGTAATTCTGCTGAAATGTTCACTTGTGCCTCGCCTCCACTCTCCTACATGATTATTTCATGTTTTCTCTTATCTTCTGGTGGCGGTCACCAAGCTATTGCCTCTTAATTCCTGGATCTATCAGTTCAGTTCAGTTCAGTCACTCAGTTGTGTTCGACTCTTTGCAACCCATGAATCACAGCATGCCAGGCCTCCCTGTCCATCACCAACTCCTGGAGTTCACCCAGACTCACATCCATCGAGTCAGTGATGCCATCCAGCCATCTCATCCTCAGTCATCCCCTTCTCCTCCTACCCCCAATCTCTCCCAGCATCAGAGTCTTTTCCAATGAGTCAACTCTTGGCATGAGGTGGCCAAAGTACTGGAGTTTCAGCTTTAGCATCATTCCTTCCAAAGAAATGCCAGGGCTGATCTCCTTCAGAATGGACTGGTTGGATCTCCTTGCAGTCCAAGGGACTCTCAAGAGTCTTCTCCAACACCACACTTCAAAAGCATCAATTCTTCAGTGCTCAGCTTTCTTCATAGTCCAACTCTCACACCCATACATGACCACAGGAAAAACCATAGCCTTGACTAGACGGACCCTTGTTGGCAAAGTAATGTCTCTGCTTTTGAATATGCTATCTAGGTTGGTCATAACTTTCCTTCCAAGGAGTAAGGAGTAATCTATATATTTCCTCAAATCTCCACTACCTCATTCACCATCTTCACTCTTGATAGATGATCTTGCTTCTTTTTTAATTCAGAAAATTAAAGCAACCAGAAGAGAACTTCTATAAGTTATATATATATATATAAACCCACATCCACATGCCTGGATCCACTTACTGTCCTGTTCCTCTAGGTGACCTGACTGTACTCCAGGCTAAGGCCAACTCTTTCACTCATTCACTCACTGGCTCTCAGCCCCTCACCCCAGCTCCAGAATACTTCCTGAGAAAAATTTCTTACTTCATTTAAATTTCCATAGATCTTCCTAAAAGGGTAAAGCCACTTTGCAATATGCAATTACTGAATAGAATCTAACATAGTATTATATCATTATTCAATATCTTTATGACCAACACTGCTTTATTCCTAAATCAATTTCATTCATTTCTTTCTTTCTTAATTAAAACGCTAAGGTTATTATGGGGACTTCCCTGGTGGTCCAGTGGTTAAAATTCACCTTCCAATGCAGGGTACAGGGGTTTGATACCTGGTCAGAGAACTAAGATCCCACATACCATAGGACAATTAAGCCCGTGTGCTACAATGAAGACAACATAGCCAAATTAAAATAAAACAAAGCAAAAAGGTTATTACGGCTTCTTTGACATCCCGTAGCATCCCTCATCCCAGTAATGAGGTAATAGTTGTAATGAATTTTTATACAGTGGTGCATGATCCCAATTCAAGACAAAGATTTCAGTTGGGCATAAGGACTTCTTGTGTTTGAGGTAATAATCACTGTTTTGGAATAGGTGTATATTTGAAGTTCTTTAAAATTAATCTTGATAATGTTTTTGTTCATTCATGGTATCACTTTTTCTTATCTTTTGACAGAGGAATGGACTGGAAGACCATTCAAACATTCTTCCAACGTAAACTTTATAATTATCCTGGTAATCATCCAATAAGACCCAGCTAAGTCCTCCTTGGCAGATAAAGGTGAACAAGCCAGCCTTTTATCCTTTGTCTTCCCAGTGATTAATGCAAGCTTAGTTGATGTTAGGGTAGGAGAAAATCTTCCTTGCTACCCCTGTCTCCATCATCCTCATCCCTAGATGGCCTACATCTGGGTATGTGCAAACCACTGGGTTCTGTTACTCCTTCCAGGAATTCATGAGAATAACCCACCTGCAGCATTCTAGCAGGAGGCACGTGAGATACAGATCACCTTTGAGAGCCACCTTTAAAGGCTGCTTGCTCTTAACCACAGAGTACACGGACTTCCTCTCCATCACCATCAATGAACTCCATGCCCTGAGAACCGACCTTATCAGCACTGCCTTAAATTGTACACCTGGCGGGAGTGGGTGCCTGACAATGTGAGGGGTTGCAAGGACAAACACACACCGTCGAAGACTTCAGGCCTCTCTCCGTGTTTGCACCAGCCTCCCCAAGTGCTCTTTTTTGTGACAGGCTCTGAGCTTCTGAACCTGGATTCTAAATATGCCTTCTGGTGAAAGAAACAGGAAAAGTAAAAGGAACATGCCACCTCCCTGCTCCCTCTCTCTAACCCTTTAATTTCCTAAGCCTTCAATGGGTGTTATCACTCCTCTCCCAGCTGCTCTGAAACTTCTCCCATGCAGGGCTCATATTTCTTTTTCTGGGTGAAGCTTGAGAGACATCCAAAAAATTGCTTACAGTCATAAAAGTACTAAACTGAGGCTGGGTGCTGGTGACAGAAACCATTCTGGGGGAATGCTGGAAGGGGAAATTTGATTAGAGTGAGTGTTGTAATATTTAAAACTTTTCCCCGATGTGAGAAGTGAAAAACTACGATTGCCATGTTAGCTTTTTAATTTGTGATATTTTGATATTTAAATGCTTCGGAACTCAATTTCCTCCTGTTTCTCTACCTTCACCTAAAGTGCCATCATAACTTGTTTTTTATCCTGATGAATTTATTTTTCACTTGAGGTAACCACAAGGTTGAGCATATGATGGAGATTTGGCCTAAAATGATAAAAATAAATAAGCCATTTGATAATATGCCCCAGAGTAGACAATTTATGCTTTCAACATGAATGGCTCCGTCACAGGGTGTAGAACATAATACATATGGTGGTGGTTTTCAATACCAGGGAACAGACAGAACAGCATAAAAAGGATGAAAACTTACATTTATTTCAGTGTTGATTTGTGTGAGTGAGATGTTTTTATTGATGTTTTGAACATAGAGCTTTGTTTTTCTGATCAGATCAGTCACTCAGTCGTGTCCGACTCTTTGCGACCCCGTGAATCGCAGCACACCAGGCCTCCCTGTCCATCACCAACTCCCGGAGTTCACTCAGACTCACCTCCATCGAGTCAGTGATGCCATCCAGCCATCTCATCCTCTGTCGTCCCCTTCTCCTCCTGCCCCCAATCCCTCCCAGCATCAGAGTCTTTTCCAATGAGTCAGCTCTTCACGTGAGGTGCCCAAAGTACTGGAGTTTCAGCTTTAGCATTATTCCTTCCAAAGAAATGCCAGGGCTGATCTCCTTCAGAATGGACTGGTTGGATCTCCTTGCAGTCCAAGGGACTCTCAAGAGTCTTCTCCAACACCACACTTCAAAAGCATCAATTTTTCGGCACTCAGCCTTCTTCACAGTCCAACTCTCACATCCATACATGACCACAGGAAAAACCATAGCCTTGACTAGACGAACCTTTGTTGGCAAAGTAATGTCTCTGCTTTTCAATATGCTGTCAAGGTTGGTCATAACTTTCCTTCCAAGGAGTGTCTTTTAATTTCATGGCTGCAGTCACCATCTGCAGTGATTTTGGAGCCCAGAAAAATAAAGTCTGACACAGTTTCCACTGTTTCCCCATCTATTTCCCATGAAGTGGTGGGACTGGATGCCATGATCTTCGTTTTCTGGATGCTGAGCTTTAAGCCAACTTTTTCACTCTCCTCTTTCACTTTCATCAAGAGGCTTTTGAGTTCCTCTTCACTTTCTGCCATAAGGGTGGTGTCATCTACATATCTGAGGTTATTGATATTTCTCCCGGCAATCTTGATTCCAGCTTGTTTTTCTTCCAGTCCAGCGTTTCATGATGTACTCTGCATATAAGTTAAATAAGCAGGGTGACAATATACAGCCTTGACGAACTCCTTTTCCTATTTGGAACCAGTCTGTTGTTCCATGTCCAGTTCTAACTGTTGCTTCCTGACCTGCATACAAATTTTTCAAGAGGCAGATCAGGTGGTCTGGTATTCCCATCTCTTTCAGAATTTTCCATAGATTATTGTGATCCACACAGTCAAAGGCTTTGGCATAGTCAATAAAGCAGAAATAGATGTTTTTCTGGAACTCTCTTGCTTTTTCTATGATCCAGCGGATGTTGGCAATTTGATCTCTGGTTCCTCTGCCTTTTCTAAAACCAGCTTGAACATCAGGAAGTTCACGGTTCACATATTGCTGAAGCCTGGCTTGGAGAATTTTGAGCATTACTCTACTAGCATGTGAGATGCAATTGCGTGATAGTTTGAGCATTCTTTGGCATTGCCTTTCTTTGGGATTGGAATGAAAACTGAGCTTTTCCAGTCCTGTGGCCACTGCTGAGTTTTCCAAATTTGCTGGCATATTGAGTGCAGCACCATCTTTCAGGATTTGGAATAGCTCAACTGGAATTCCATCACCTCCACTAGCTTTGTTCGTAGTGATGCTTTCTAAGGCCCACTTGACTTCACATTCCAGGATGTCTGGCTCTAGGTCAGTGATCACACCATCGTGATTATCTGGGTCATGAAGATCTTTTCTGTACAGTTCTTCTGTGTATTCTTGCCATCTCTTCTTAATATCTTCTGCTTCTGTTAGGTCCATACCATTTCTGTCCTTTATCGAGCCCATCTTTGCATGAAATGTTCCTTTGGTATCTCTGATTTTCTTGAAGAGATACCTAGTATTTCCCATTCTGTTGTTTTCCTCTATTTCTCTGCATTGATCGCTGAGGAAGGCTTTCTTATCTCTTCTTGCTATTCTTTGGAACTCTGCATTCAGATGTTTATATCTTTCCTTTTCTCCTTTGCTTTTCGCTTCTCTTCTTTTCACAGCTATTTGTAAGGCCTCCCCAGACAGCCATTTTGCTTTTTTGCATTTCTTTTCTATGGGAATGGTCTTGATCCCTGTCTCCTGTACAATGTCACGAACCTCATTCCATAGTTCATCAGGCACTGTATCTATCAGATCTAGGCCCTTAAATCTATTTCTCACTTCCACTGTATAATCATAAGGGATTTGATTTAGGTCATACCTGCATGGCCTAGTGGTTTTCCCTACTTTCTTCAATTTCTGTCTGAATTTGGCAATACGAAGTTCATGGTATGAGCCACAGTTAGCTCCTGGTCTTGTTTTTGTTGACTGTATAGAGCTTCTCCATCTTTGGCTGCAACGAATATAATCAATCTGATTTCAGTGTTGACCATCTGGTGATGTCCATGTATAGAGTCTTCTCTTGTGTTGTTGGAAGAGGGTGTTTGTTATGGCCAGTGCATTTTCTTGGCAAAACTCTATTAGTCTTTGCCCTGCTTCATTCCGTATTCCAAGGCCAAATTTGCCTGTTACTCCAGGTGTTTCTTGACTTCCTACTTTTGCATTCCAGTCCCCTATAATGAAAAGGACATCTTTTTTGGGTGTTAGTTCTAAAAGGTCTTGTAGGTCTTCATAGAACCATTCAACTTCAGCTTCTTCAGCATTACTGGTTGGGGCATAGACTTGGATTACTGTGATATTGAATGGTTTGCCTTGGAAACGAACAGAGATCATTCTGTCATTTTTGAGATTGCATCCAAGTATTGCATTTCGGACTCTTTTGTTGACCATGATGGCCACTCCATTTCTTCTGAGGGATTCCTGCCTGCAGTAATAGATATAATGGTCATCTGAGTTAAATTCACCCATTCCAGTCCATTTTAGTTTGCTGATTCCTAGAATGTCGACATTCACTCTTGCTATCTCTTGTTTGACCACTTCCAATTTGCCTTGATTCATGGACCTGACATTCCAGGTTCCTATGCAATATTGCCCTTTACAGCATTGGACCTTGCTTCTATCACCAGTCACATCCACAGCTAGGTATTGTTTTTGCTTTGGCTCCATCCCTTCATTCTTTCTGGAGTTATTTCTCCACTGATCTCCAGTCGCATATTGGGCACCTACTTACCTGCGGAGTTTCTCTTTCAGTATCCTATCATTTTGCCTTTTCATACTGTTCATGGGGTTCTCAAGGCAAGAATACTGAAGTGGTTTGCCATTCCCTTCTCCAGTGGACCACTTTCTGCCAAATCTCTCCACCATGACCCGCCCATCTTGGGTTGCCCCACGGGTATGGCTTAGTTTCATTGAGTTAGACAAGGCTGTGGTCCTAGTGTGATAAGATTGACTAGTTTTCTCTGAGTATGGTTTCACTGTGTTTCCCCTCTGATGCCCTCTTGCAACACCTACCGTCTTACTTGGGTTTCTTTTACCTTGGGCGTGGGGTATATCTTCATGGCTGCTCCAGCAAAGCGCAGCCATTTCTCCTTACCTTGGACGAGGGGTATCTCCTCACTGCCGCCCTGCGATACTGTGGTTTTTTCCAGCTAGAGTGGATTCTTACCTTCTGTTTCCCTACTTGTCATTCCTGCCACCAGGGGGTGCAATGGCCATGATTTTGGTGGCCTGGATGTTTTAAAGTTTTATTTTGTCTTGTTTTATTTACTTTATGTTATTTTGGAATCAAGATTGCCGGGAGAAATATCAATAACCTCAGATATGCAGGTGACACCACCCTTATGGCAGAAAGTGAAGAGGAACTCAAAAGCCTCTTGATGAAAGTGAAAGTGGAGAGTGAAAAAGTTGGCTTAAAGCTCAACATTCAGAAAACACAGATCATGGCATCCGGTCCCATCACTTTAGGGCAAATAGATGGGAAAACAGGGGAAACAGTGTCAGACTTTATTTTTCTGGGCTCCAAAATCACTACAGATGGTGACTGCAGCCATGAAATTAAAAGACGCTTACTCCTTGAAAGCAAAGTTATGACCAACCTTGATAGCATATTCAAAAGCAGAGACATTACTTTGCCAACAAAGGTTCGTCTAGTCACAGCTATGGTTTTTCCTGTGGTCATGTATGGATGTGAGAGTTGGACTGTGAAGAAGGCTGAGTGCCGAAAAATTGATGCTTTTGAAGTGTGGTGTTGGAGAAGACTCTTGAGAGTCCCTTGGACTGCAAGGAGATCCAACCAGTCCATTCTGAAGGAGATCAGCCCTGGGATTTCTTTGGAAGGAATGATGCTAAAGCTGAAACTCCAGTACTTTGGGCACCTCACGTGAAGAGCTGACTCATTGGAAAAGACTCTGATGCTGGGAGGGATTGGGGGCAGGAGGAGAAGGGGACGACAGAGGATGAGATGGCTGGATGGCATCACTGACTCGATGGAGGTGAGTCTGAGTGAACTCCGGGAGTTGGTGATAGACAGGGAGGCCTGGCATGCTGCGATTCATGGAGTCGCAAAGAGTCGGACAAGACTGAGTGACTGATCTGATCTGATCTGATGTTATTTTTAATTATACTGTCTATTTTATTTTTTGGTCTGAGGTTCCAGGTTTCACATATTGACTTTCTTAGAGCCATTTTTACGTAATTACATACCTTGCATTCATCACATAATTTTATTAAAAATTAAAATGATTTATTCAAATTACCAAGCAACTGTTATTTTTAAAGTTTCCAGTTTTCAGATCATAAAGGCATGACATTTAAAAAGAAATAGGTGTTACTTTAAAATCGGATATTATACAGAAAACATGAAAATTAATCATTCTTCATGACCCAGACTAATTCCTGTTAGTATTTTTATTCCTGTGTTCCTAATATTTCCTTCTTGTTTTTAATACCTGATTTACAATAATTGAATAGTTTTCTATCTCTCATCCTGATTTGTACTCAGGTATTTTACTACATTTTTAACATTTCAAAATGTTTCATAATATTTATGATAAGCTATGATAGTTTTATATGTAGTTTTATTAATATATTTTAAAATATTATTTTTCTCTAATAACTTTCTAGATGATTAGTGGTCCAAAGAGTATGAATATTTTTAAGGTTCTTGAGTGAAATTATCAAATTGCTTTTCATAAAGTTGTATCTGTTTACATTAACTAGCAGTGAATAATTGCTCAATTTGGCACATTCTGGCCAACTGTATTACAGTTAAAAAGATAAGTCTGGCTACTTTGATAGGGAATTGTTCAATGTGAATTTATTTATTAAGGGTAGTAAATATTTTTGCATGTACTTCAAAGACATTTTGATGCCTTATTACACTGTCAGTTTATATCTTTTGAGCAGATGTTCTGAATGCTTGTCTTGACAATCAGCTTGAGGTTTTCATTATTATACATAAAACAGATAACCAATAAGGATCTAATGATCCTTATTGCACTATGCAAGGAGTGCAAGGAGCTATGGTCAATATTTCATAATAATCTACAAGGGAAAAGAATCTGAAAAAAATTATACTTACATATGTGTATCTGAATCACTTTGCTGTACACTCAAAACTAACACAACTTTGTTAATCAACTGTGCTATGCTCAGTTGCTCAATTTGTGTCCAACTCTTTGCAATCCCAAGGACTTCAGCCCATCAGGCTCCTCTGTCCATGGAATTTTTCAGGCAAGAATACTAGAGTGGGTTGCCATTTCTTAACTTATATGCACAGTACATTGTGTGAAATGCTGGGCTGGATGAAGCACAAGCTGGAATCAAGACTGCCAGGAGACATATCAATAATCTCAAATATGCTGATGATACTACCTTAATGGCAGAAAATGAAAAGGAACTAAAGAGCTGCTTGATAAAGGTGAAAGAGGAGAGTGAAAAAACTGGCTTAAAACTCAACATTCAAAAAACAAAGGTCATGGTATCTGGTCCCATCACTTCATGACAAACAGATGAGGAAACAATGGAAACTGACAGACTTTATTTTATTGGGCTCCAAAATCACTACAGATGGTGACTGCAGCCATGAAATTAAAAAACACTTACTCCTTGGAGGAAAAGCTATCACAAACCTAGACAGCATATTAAAAAGCTGAGACATTACTTTGCCAACAAAGCTATGGTTTTTCCAGTAGTCATATATGGATGTGAAAGCTGGACAGTTGAGTGCCAAAGAATTGATGCCTTTGAACTGTGGTGCTGGAGAAGACCCCTGAGAGTCCCATGGACAGCAAGGAGAGCAAACCAGTCAATCCTGAAAGAAATCAACCCTGAATATTCATTGGAGGGACTGATGCTGAAGCTGAAGCTCCAATATTTTGGCCATCTGATGCAAAGAACCGACTCATTGGAAAAGACCCTGATGCTGGGAAAAATTGAAGGCAGAAGGAGAAGGGGATAACAGAGGATGAGATGGTTGGATGGCATCACCGACTCAACGGACATGAGTTTGAGCAAACTCCAGGAGATGGTGAAGGACAGGGAAGCCTGGCGTGCTGCAGTGCATGGGGGTCACAAAGAGTCGGGCACACCTGAGTGACTGAACAACTCCAGGGGATTATCCCAACCCAGGGACTGAACCTGTGTCTCCTGCCTCTCCTGCATTGGCAGGCAGATTCTTTACCACTGAGCCACCTAGGAAGCCCCAAAATAGTGTATTAGGAGGAGATGAATGCTATTGAAGAAAATTAAATCAGGGAAGTTGCAGAGGGAGGGTCAGGGGGGTCAGAGACACTTTCACTGAGAAGGTGATATTTGCCCAAAGACTCAAATGAGGGGAAGGAAGACTGTGAAGTTTCTAGTGGTGAGTGTGCCAGGCAGAGGGACCAGCAAGAGCAAAGGCTCAGAGGTAGGGGTGTGTCTGGTACTCAGGTCCATAGTCTAGATATTCAAAAGTAAAAACAAAAACGAATTGAGACCCTGTTCTTAAAGAGGTGAATTTTAAACGTTTGCTCATTTTGTTCCTTATTTTATACTTTCCATGTCTTTTCCCCCCTAGTATTTTCTTGTGCTTTTGCTTTTGGCTTTCATCCTTTGTGGAGACTTATCTTACGATTTGTTTACACTGACTGATGGTTACATTTAGATTTTAGCTTATTTATCACATTAGGTGACTTTTAAACCATCTACTTATCAAAGCCAAGAACGGAGTGATAACTTTTGACCTCACTCTAGTGAAGCTGAGGAATTTTCTGCCTTTGTATCGTGTCCCTTGTTTTCATTCCCATTTTGGGGCTTCGTTCCCTGAATTTAGATCACAGGTTTAGAGGATGGTAATGATCTAGATCATCTAGATGCTGATGCTCAATCATCTTGATGCTGATGATTATTATATTATTATTAGCTTTTTTTTTTTAAGATATATTACCTTTTTTTTTTTTTACAATTTCTTTTGTTTTTTTTTTGACTCACTTGAAAAGCTTTTATAACATCATTATAAATATTATTTAGACTTAATCCAATGAATAGTTTGTTTCAGGGCTCACAGGGATCCAGGATATAAAGAGTATAAAGAATAAAGTGCCTATTTGAGTTATTGAATTCTTAGCTTTGATTCATCTGTCAGCCAGCCAAAGTCTATCTCTGAATGTTGTTTTTAACCATGAAGATGCCCACATAGAATTTTTCTCTGTCCTCACATGCTTGAGAAAGCCTTCTAGTTGACTTCACAGAATATTATTTGATGGAGCATTTTGGGTTGAGTCATTTATTTTTTCATTTGACAATTATTTATTGAGAACCAACATGTTAGACATTGTTCTTTTTTCTTAAGCAAAATTCATACTGAACCATTGCATACAGAGAAATGTGCAGCTCTTAAATGCATAACTCAATAAAACTTCACAAATGTATCATTTGATGATCAAAGAGGTCTTGTCTGAACAGAAGCTGTCTGATCTATACTTTCTGTTCTTCTGGACTTTGAAAATTTTACTCCATTATTTCCTGGTGTTTGATGTGGATAAGTCTGACATCAATATAATTTTGGTTCCTGATTTGGTATTTTATATTTTCCTCCTGGATGTAGGCTTATATCTTCTTTATTTTTAGAAATTCAGTTCAGTTCAGTTCAGTCGCTCAGTCATGTTCGACTCTTTGCCACCCCATGAACCACAGCACGCAGGCTTCCCTGTCCATCACCAACTCTCGGAGTCCACCCAAACCCACGTCCATAGAGTCGGTGATGCCATCCAACCATCTCATCCTCTGTCATCCCCTTCTCCTCCCACCCCAAATCCCTCCAAGCATCAGGGTCTTTTCCAATGAGTCAGCTCTTCGCATCAGGTGGCCAAAGTATTGGAGTTTCAGCTTCAACATCAGTCCTTCCAATGAATACTCAGGACTGATTTCCTTTAGGTTGGACTGATTGGATCTCCTTGCTGTCCAAGGGACCCTCAAGAGTCTTCTCCAACACCACAGTTCAAAAGCATCAATTCTTCGGCGCTCAGCTTTCTTTATAGTCCAACTCTCACACCCATACCTGACCACTGGAAAAACCATAGCCTTGACTAAACGGACCTTTGTTGGCAGAGTAATGTCTCTGCTTTTTAATATGCTGTCTAGGTTGATCATAACTTTCCTTCCAAGGAATCACCATCTGCAGTGAGCCCAGAAAAATAAAGTCAGCCACTGTTTTTAGAAATTAAACAAGCTTAACATACTTGCAAGATATTTTACATTTAAAAAAATACTGAGATGGATGAAAATGGTCAGAAGGTACAAACTTCCAGTTACAAGATAAAGAAGTCCTGGAACTGTAATGCATAGCATGGTGATTATAGTAAATAACACTCTATTGTATATTTGAAAGTTGCTTAGAGAATAGATCTTAAAAGTTCTAATCCTAACCAAAAAAAGTTGTAACTATGTGTGATGATCGATTTAGCTAAATTTATTGTGGTAATCATCTTTTGATATATGCATATATCAAATTATTATGTTGTACCCCTAAAACTTTCCCTTCTCCAAGGGATCTTCCTAACCCAGGGATTGGACCCAGGTCTCCCACATTGCAGGCAAATTCTTTACTAGCTGAGCCACAAGGGAAGCCTAAGAATACTAGACTGGGTAGCCTATCCCTTCTCCAGTGTATGTATCTTCCCAACCCAGGATTTGAACCAGGGTCTCTTGCATTGCAGGTGGATTCTTTACCAACTGAGCTATCAGGGAAGCCCATTGTGGTAATCATTTTATGATATATGCATATATCAAATTATTATGTTGTATACCCAAAACCGTCTAGTCAAAGCTATGGTTTTTCCAGTGGTCATGTATGGATGGGAGAGTTGGACTGTGAAGAAAGCTGAGTGCTGAAGAATTGATGCTTTTGAACTGTGGTGTTGGAGAAGACTCTTGAGAGTCCCTTGGACTGCAAGGAGATCCAACCAGTCCATTCTAAAGGAGATCAGCCCTGGGTGTTCTTTGGAAGGAATGATGCTAAAACTGAAACTCCAGTACTTTGGCCACCTCATGTGAAGAGTTGACTCATTGGAAAAGACTCTGATGCTGGGAGAGATTGGGGGCAGGAGGAGAAGGGGACAACAGAGGATGAGATGGCTCGATGGCATCACCAACTCGACGGGCATGAGTTTGGTGTTGGTGATGGACAAGGAGGCCTGGCGTGCTGCAATTCATGGGGTCACAAAGAGTCGGACATGACTGAGCAACTGAACTGAACTGATACCCAAAATGAACACAGTATTATATGTCAATTACATCTCAATTTTTTAAAAAATAAAGGAAAATATCAGAATACCCAGAACTAAAAAACCAGAATTAAAAACAAGTATCTCACTGTTCCACTGCCTTTAACCCCCTCAAAATGTTAAGGATATTTCCACTGTCCCCCTAATGTCTCCTGCATTGGCAAGCAGATTCTTTACCACTGAGCCACTTGGGAAGCCGAAGAAGCTCTCTGGGGCTTCTTTAATAAGGGCACCAATCTCATTCAGAAAGGGCTCTACCCTCATGACCCCCCAATGGTCCTGTGTCCCAATTCCATCACTTTGGGGGTTAGGACTTGAATTTTGGGGGGACACAAACATTCAGACCATACTGGCAGGGTATGAACAGAGGAAAGAGAGGGTGGTAAAGGCATCAAGACAGAGGGGCCATGACACAGGCACTGAGGGAAAGACAGCGTGGTAGTCACAGCGAGGACTTGATAATGGCAGGGTGAAACATCAAGTGGGAAGTCACATGAGATGAAAAACAGGGCAGGACCAGGGCCAGGTTATGTCTGATTGTGTCATGTCTGATTTTGTGCCACAGATAGATACTGGAGGATGGATTGAAGGGAAAGGAGCAACAGCAGCGACGACAGGTGGGATGCTGTTCCAGTAGCAGGAGAGAAATGAGAAAAGATGAAGTCCTGAACCTGGGCAGGGGGAGGGTTAAGTGGAGAACTTTCAGGAAGTGAAACTTCATGAGTCTGGGGATGTGTGGGTGTCAGGAGTGAGAAAGAGGAAGAGGGGAGAGTCAGGGATGCCTCACAGATCTCCAGCAGAGGTGATGGGGTGAATGATGGTGCTCACCGAGGGAAATGAAGGGAAAATGAAAGTAATGCCTATCAGGGGAGAAGAGGCTTGGAAAGCAACCATCTCTTCCCACTCTCAAAATTCCCAGGAATACAGTCTAGTGAGAAATCATGGTTTAGAACTGTGGTGGTATATGCCATTTTCTCGTCCTCCATCCCAAAGCAAAACACCAATTATTTTCACCACTACTATTCAAGGAAAACAAGAGAAATGAACAACAATACTTTAAGGAGAGGTTTTAAAGCAGAGACTGTGAGACACTTTTAGTAGTAGCTGCCAGTGAATCTCTTGTATGAAGACCATGATGGGAGACGGTCATGAGACTCAAGATCTCGGGGTGCAGAAGCATTGGAAGGACGTGGCTGGAGAAGATGACCTTGGGTTTGGAATTGGCAAAGAAGCAGAGAAAAGCCATGGTTCTCTGGGTGGGGCTGGAGTTCATAGGGAATAAAGTAGTGCAGAAGATGGTCTTTTGAGAAGCAGGGAGCCTGTGGGACCAGCTTGAGAATTGTCAAGGTTGCCCAGAAGTAGGGCAAGATGACATGCTTGGCCATGATGGGGAAATATAGTTATGACTTGAAACATGAAACTACTCTGGAATTGAATACAGTTTGGTTTTTATTTTACTTAGGCTGAACTTTTCTCATGCTTGAAGTTTGTTTTGCCCCAGTGGCTCTTTTCAGTGTCCTGGACTTCACTGAATTAGAGGCCAAGGGCTGGAGGGGCTGTTCTAGGGTTATGGCCTGAGAAGAGAGAAATGTTCTTTTCTAGGTCTCTGGTTGACATTAATCTTCAAAAGCAGCCAGAGCTCAGGGAGACACAGGCCATTCTAGTCTGAAAACAATGTTTTCTCCCAGAACTTCCTCCTTCCTGCCAAACCTCAGGTCCTATTTTGGGGAGGATCTTTTTTTTCCTCCTGTATGTTTTTTAGCAATGATATGTCATTTTCCCAAGGCCATTGTTTCTATTTGCTTAATTTGTTCCAGAGTGTATGTGTCCGTAGCACTGGATAATAGTATGAGGGTCTCCATCGTCTATTGTCTTTTTTTTTTTTTTTAATATTTATTTGGCTGCTCCAGGTCTTAGTTGCAGAATGTGGGATCTTTAGTTACAGCACATGGGATCTAGTTCCCTGACCAGGGATTGAACCTGGGCCCCCTGCCTTGGGAGCGCAGAGTCTTAGCCACTGGACCACCAGGGAAATCCTTCTATTGTTTTGAAAAGAGTAAAACCGAGAATCTGGAATTGGGGTGGGTGGAGGGTATTGCTACTCAAAGGCATGCTTTGTTTTGTTCTATTGATAAATTTGCATACCGTTCTAAATAGGAAAGAGCTGACCTCTCTGAAGGGCTTCCTTGGTAGCTCAGCTGGTAAAGAATCCTCCTGTAAAGCAGGAGACTCCAGTTTGATTCCTGGGTCAGGAAGATCCCCTAGAGAATGGATAGGCTACCCAATCCAGTATTCTTGGGCTTCCCTGGTGGCTCAGGTAGTAAAGAATACGTCCGCAATGCGGGAGACCTGGTTTTATCCCTGAGTTGGGAAGATCCCTTGGAGAAGGGAACAGATACCCACTCCAGTATTCTGGCCTCTCTGAAGACATTTTAATGAGAAAAGAATAAAGAAGCAAATTTTTTCCCCAAACTTTATTATTACAAATTGTTTTTATGACAACAGTTTAATAGAGCAGTTAGACTTGCTGTCTCTCTTGTAATGCCTCAATAATTTACAAAATTAAGTTAATAAATATGAAACTAAATTTAGTCTCTTTTCAGCTGTGTCATGTACTCCAAAGAGACAAGCAAGAGAAAATTCTATAGCCATATGTAGTACAAGCTCAGACATTTTCAACTGCTATTTAATCCTATCTAGGATTTCCCTAGGCAAAACAGATACTCATATATTTCACCTTTTTTTCCTAAAGACTAATGAAACATAAATAGATCCATAAATAGCTCATATAAATATAGGTTCTACCTTTTAAATAATAATATTCACAAATCTGGAAACTTGTCTTAAAAGAATAGAAAATAAAGCATGTAATACATCAAAGTGGAATCTTATGCCCCAAAGTTATTTCAGGGCTTATTAAATACATAAATGATGTTAGTTAGAAAAGGGGCTGGGCCTACTCCCCAGGAAACCTAACTAATTTGGGGAGTAGGGGTCAGGCAGAAAGCTCTTAAGCCAAATGGCGGACAATGGGGGTGACGCAGGTGCAGCCCACGGCCACCAGCATCTTCTCCAGCCGGAAGGAGTGAGGGCAGTGCTGAGACTCCCTTCGGAGGACCAGGATCTCTTGCTGGATGGTGACAGAGTTCATGTGATGGTCCACCTTCCCTTCAGCATTGATACAGCCTGAGTGGCTGCACTTGGCCTCCCAGATCACAGAGGGGTACCTCTCAGGGTCCTCATTGCGGCTGCAGGGGAGACAAAAGCCAGGAAGAAAGTGAATTCCTGGTAGAGCAGTAAGGAAATCAAACAGGAATAAGCAAAGGGAGGCAAATTGACATGATAGGCATTGCAAATTCTCTAAGTGCTATTAGTCTGGAAAACAAGCCATTTGGGAAAAACTTGGATTTGGAAGCCCATGAAATGTTATAGAAAAAAGAAACAATGATCAGCTTTCCCCAGGTTCTTTGAAGAATAAACAAAAGAAGACAGACTGAAACTACAGAAAGGATTTGTTTGTCATAAAGGATATTTTTTTAGGGTGCATTTGATAGATTAAAAAAACTAAGAGTCATCTAGAAACAAGATAGCTGCTAATCTGACTTAATGAAGTCTGTCTTTGAAACAAGAAAGGCATCCAAATTTATCTGACAACACACTGATGGAGCAGAGCCCACAGGTGACAGGAAGGGCTGGAAACAATATCTGAAGCCCCTCTGTAACTTTCCCTTCTCCCTCTCCTCTGGCTGAGAGAGTGATTGGACTTAGTTTAAGTTATTTGAACTATTCTTGGTAAGTAAGTAAGAAGAAAAGACCCTATAGACAAGTGAATCTGTAGGCTCCACATAACTGAGATCATTTGCCTGAAATCAAATTATCAAAATGCATTTTGTATTTGATCCATCATAGGGTCTAAAGGGGAGCCTGGTGGGCTACAGTCCATGGGATCACAAGAATCGGACACGACTTAGCGACTAAACCACCACCACCACCACCACCACTAGATGTATTAAAGACACAGCGAATGTCAGTCTGTTGGGGATGTAATTCAAGACTAAGTCAAAAAACGGTGAAACACCCAATGGAACACTTCTTCTACTGGGATTCAAGCTAATCCAGTAGCTAATCCACTTTTCCCAGTGCTAATATAACCAAGAAAAGCACAAAAATCCCAGTTAATTGATTGTTGTTGTCAACAAACTCTACCAGGGTATTCTCTGGTAGCCCTGGGAAAGAGAATTCCAGTACTAATCTCCCATGCTAAATGTCTGTTTCTTTTTTGGGTAAATAAACAATAGACTTGGGGTGTCATAAATATCAGAATGATGACCACCATTCATTTAAGTGGATTCTGGGGACATCGAGAACTCATAGGCTAGGTGTTATGGATGGGCTGGGGAGAGCTGTGATCTATGAAAGAAATCTGTAGAAAGAAAATTGGAGAATCACTAGTTTGAACAATGGCTCTTCAAGGTTTGACAGGTGATTCTGAATGAGTAATATCACCCCCTCAGATGATTTAACTGGCAGTCTGATGTGTTCTTCTGATGTAGAAGAATGCAGAGGTTTTATCTGGGGTGCTTACGTACTGGAGAGTCCAAGGTGAGGTGGAGCGCTTGTGATAATCGGTGGGCCTTCTGGAGTTTGTGCTCCGGTTAACGATGTTTAGGTTGACCCTCACATGCTGCGGGAAGTTCTTGTCCTCAGTAGGTGGGCAGCCTGGACTCTGTGGGATGATGACTCCTGCCGTCACAAGAGCCACCAGACTCAGAAGCAGTAGCAGTGACTGGATGGAGAGAGAGGTAGATTGGGTTAGTACTACAATGGTTTTTGTTAACACACTGTGGTGATGATTGAATTGCTGATAGTAGAGAACATTCTATGGTCCAGGACAATCTATACTAAATTTTCAAATATGTTAAGTGAAAAGCTGATGAGACGACTAAAGTGATATTAGGACCATGGCATTTCTACCAGTCTTGAACATTTTTTTTTTTAAGTAGAAAAACCACATTATTCATTGGCTGACAGTAATTTTAGTGAAGATGGCAAGTCATCAATATATCAGTATATGCATCACTCTCAGGTCTTTGGAAGGGTAATGACCTAGATTTTCTAGGAAGAAATGCCCTTCTACACCATTGATATCTCCCCTTACATTTTGTGAAACATTGCATAAAAGGGAATGCACACCTTAGACATAAAGGGCTGTATAAAATCCATGTGGAATCAGTTAGAAATTCTGTTGGTACCACTGGCAAATGTCCAAGCCCAAACTCAACACCCCCTTATATTTTCTTAAGTATATTTCCCAGTTTTTCTAAATTTACATATATTGATTCTATAGTCAAATTGGGTTTCAAAAAAGACGCATGTATAACTTTAGATTAGAATTAAAAGGTCTCTGTTTTTAAAATATTGTTAAAGCATCTTTTTTGAAACCCAATTTGATTACAGAATCAATATATGTAAATTTGGAAAAGCTGGGAAACATACCTAAGAAAACAGGGTTAGTGTACCAAGACTATAGTATAATAATACAATAATGGAAAGAAGTCACTGCCAAAACATTAAATTTTCAGGGGTAGTGACCCATCTTATTTTGAATTAAAGAAAAACACTGTGGAAGAATTATATTAAATCCCTTGTACCCAGAGAAACAGATTTTCAATAAGCATTCTCTCTTACAGCACAATGTCATGTTGACACTTCTTGTGTGGTTTAGCCCCAGTATAGCTATCTTTCAGTTTTAATCTCATCTTTCAAACTGATATGCACCAGTTCTTGAAAATGCTCAATAATGACAAATATCTATCAAGGGTTTCATTTCCCATCCTATATAGACTGTATTTCCATAGTTAGAATCCAGAATTTCATGCCCGCAGTCCAGAAATTGATCTGGCCTAAATCGAGAAGAGAATCACACATCAGTTCAGGACTCACCATAGATGAAGTTCTCATAGAAGCCATGGTAGTTCCTTCCAGTTCACTGTAGACAGATGAACTTGTGCTCGCTGTGAGATGGACAATGCGTAGTGCTATCATCTCTCTTTTTATAGGGTTTTTCTCCTTTTGTGGTCGCTTGCGTTGGCGTGTCGGAGTGAGTTCAGGGGTGACACCGTTTTGGTTAAAAGTTCCATCCCAAAATGAGGTCAAAGAAAAACCGCCCCTTCGTGACGGGTAATAATCTGCTTCTGAAGGATAATGGGAAGAACAGAAATCCATTTTTTAAAGACCATGTCCTCTCTTCATTCTTCAAGGAACTATGACTTGTCAGGGGCTGAGCTGAGACCGAGAAATTATTTATTTATGGGCAAGCATGAAGCTGCCATAAAAGATGTCCTCTCTTTTAACAGCTCATAGGGAAATAAAAGTTTGGCATCACATTCAAACTTCTGACAGTCTTCTTCTGCCGTATGCCTTGATTTCCCATTCTATAGTGCTTTTCCTCACCAGATTTCCTAGCCAGGTGTGGTGGGCATCATTCCAGAAACTACTCAAGGTCTTGCCATATAAACAAACCAACAAAAGACCAATACATAATTTCGTGATGACAGGATATATTATTTCACTGATTTAACACCTGCTTTGTTCAACATCTACTCTGCCTGAGGAACAAATAACTAGATTTGAGAGACATGAGATTTACTATCAAAGACATGTCTAACACTGCATGTTACCAAGCAACTTCCTCAGGAGGAAGAAGGAATGAAGAAACGTAGTCAGACAAAGAGAGGAGTTGAAAGTGGAGGTAGAGACTGCAGGAAGGTGGTGAGGGTAGAGAAAGGAAGGACAGCAAAGAGCAGACAATGATAACAACAAGAAAGGAAGGGAGAGATGGGGGATAAGAAGGAAAAAGAGAAGGAAATTGTTCCTCCTTCTTTTTCTCCACTCTCTAAGTAAGTGAACTTTGATTTCAGGTCCTTGAGAAAGGCTTCTCCTAGGGAATATTGACATCTATCCCAAGGATGATAAAATGAGGGATGTAGATGTGGCTGGGGACATGTCACCCTCTCTCTGCCCCTTCTTTGCAGTGGGATGTTCTTCTGGCTAGACAGACCCTGACCAATCAGTGAGGAAGACCATGAACAGATGAATCTCAGGGGTAATGTTAGATGGATGATCTTGGTAGATTAAGCAGCTACAGATAGAAGAGGAAGTGGGATGCAGCTTGCCCTGATTTCCTTGATTCTGCTGTTGACCTCACCACCTACCCTTGGAGACATGGAGTCAATGTGAGCTCCTTGTCCCTCCTCGACATGTGATCAGGTAGCCATCTTAGCAGCTACTGTGTCTCTCACATCTATTTCCTATTCCCAAACCTACTGCCATTCCTCTAACTCAGACTCTTACCCACTTGCATTGTTTTTTTTTTTAATTGAAGTATAGTTGATTTACAAGGCTGTTTTAATTTCTACTGCAAAGCAAAGTGATTCAACTATACATATATATACATTCTCCTTATATTCTTTTCCATTATGGTTTATTACAGGATGTTGAATATAGTTCCCTGTGCTATATAGTAGAACCTTGGTGTTTATCCATCCTACATACAATGGTTTGCATTTGCTAACCCCAGCTCCATTTCTTGCCCTCCCCCCACCCCACCACCTTGGCAGCCACATGTCTGTTTTCTACGTCTGTGAGTCTGTTTCTTTTCCATAGATGGGCTCATTTGTGTACTTGAACTGTTTTAATAGCCACATTTGCTCCTCCCAATTGCTGTCTTTTGCCCACCTTCGACATTCCTGCAATAACGATCTTCAAAGTATGGCTCTGATTGTGTCTTGTCTCACTTGGTTGTGTACAGAACAAAATGCAAACCCCTTCAGTTCAGTTCACTCAGTCGTATCCCACTCTTTGTGACCCCATGGATCGTAGCACGTCAGGCCTCCCTGTCCATCACCAATTCCCAGAGCTTGCTCAGACTCACGTCCATTGAGTCAGTGATGCCATCCAACCATCTCATCATCTGTTGTTCCCGTCTCCTCCTGCCTTCAATCTTTCCAAGCATCAGGATCTTTTCAAATGTTTGACTTAGTATTGAACATCCGCAAACTTTACAGTTTTACCCTCCACCACACTCCATGACTTAGACTCAGGAGTTCCTGATTATTCTCCTACAGATGGTCCCTGGATTAATGATGGTTCGACTTACAATTTTTTCAGCTTTGCAATGTGCAAAAGTGATATGTGTTCACTAGAAGCTGAACTTCAGATTTTGAATGTTGATCTTTTCCCAGGCTGGTGATATGTGGTGTTGTCTTCTCTTGTGATGCTGGGCAGTGGCAGCTCCCAGTCAGCCATGTAATCATGAGGGTGAACAACTGATATACTTACCACTGTCTGTACCCAGACAACCATTGTATTTTTCACTTTTAGCACATTATTTAGTCAATTATATGGGATATTCAATACTTTATTATAAAATGAACTTTGTGTTAGGTGATTTTGCCTAACTGTAGGCTAAAGTAAGTGTTCTGGGCACACTTAAACTAGGCAATGCTAAGCCATGATGCTTGGTGGGTTAAAGTGTATTAAATACATTCACATCAAGATGTTTTCAATTTATCAGGATGTAACCCCATCCTTTTTTTTTGGCCACACCTCTCAGTTTGTGGGATCTTAGTACCCCAAACAGGGCTTGAACCCATGCCCTCTGTAGTGAAAGTGTGGAGTCCTAACCACTGGATCACCAGAGAATTCCCTGTAATACCATCTTAAGTCAAGGGAGATCTGTAATGCCTGCACATTTTTCATTAGGTACTGTCTCTGAAATGCCCTTTCTCATCCTCAGTTTATATCAAAATTCTCCTTGTCCTTCCAGATCCAGTTCAAATGTATCTTTGGGGTCTGGAGGTCCCTCCTGATCACTATAGTTGGAACGAGCAGCTCCCACAACACGAGATTTTACCTACCTCTACAGTAACTTGTTATTTATTCTTTTGGTCACAACTGCGTGGCTTGTGGGATCTTTGTTCCCCAACCAGGGATTGAACCTGGGCCCTCTGCAGTGAGAATGCAGAGTCTTAACCACCAGAAAGCCAGGGAAGTCCTTGCTTCATTTTGTACTGTATTTTATTTGGCTGGGAAGAGTATGTTTAAGACAAATGTTTATTTCCAATTTAGATTTTATTGTCATCCTTCAAAGCCAGCGTGTTATTCTTTGTAACTTCCATGGTACCTCACGTGGGGCTTTATGCAACATAGGTCTTCACAGATTGCTTCTGTGTTGCTGGTTTCTCTCAGCTACACATCTGTCCATGTATATTTTTAGTGTATCACCTGTCATTTGTTTGCATATCTGATTTTCCTGCTAGAAAGATATTAGTCTTTGTATTACTTTACATAGTATCTAGTAAATAGGAAGTGCTCAATATTTTGACTGAATTACAATATGAAGAATGTTTGGGTAGTTTGGAATCTTGACTATTCCTTTTGGGACCCAATTGCATCCCCATAACCATACTAAGCTAACACTTTGACTTTCCATTCTGATCATTTTGAAGGCAGTGTGGTAAGGTTGTGATCTGTTTTGGACCATCCTTAAATGGAGGATTTCTTGCTTCTGCTGTCTGGTAGGGATGAGGTCAAGGTGAATGTGTTTGTTGGCCAAAGCGGACAAACTGATTCTAGTTGTCCTGTCTGTGTCTGCCTCCTGTGTCAATGAAATACACCCTGTGTGCCCCTTTGCAATACCAACCCTTGCTTTAACATAAGGATGGGAAGTAAAATGAGTTTTCACAAAAGTATAAAAACGATCATTTTGAGGTGGTGATCGGGGCCGGTTGTGCTCTGTCTTGAGCAGCACGGATTTCTCAGATGCACACTTGAGCTGGAGAAAGAGTCAGAAGTAGAAAGATGGTGTGCAGAATGGGAAGGGTAGTTATCTACAGAGGCAGCTGGTTCAGGCTTATACCCCAGCCTGTTGAGACAGAAGGAATACTGGACTGGAAATTCATAGCTCAGGCAGTAAAGAACCTGCCTGCAATGCAGGAGACCCAGGTTCAATTCTTGGGTTGGGAAGATCCTCTGGAGAAGGAAATGACAACCCACTTCAGTATTCTTGCCTGGAGAATCCCATAGACAGAGGATCCTGGCAGGCTACAGTCCATGGGATCCTAGGAGTCGAACACGACTTAGTGACTAAACCACCAGAACACCCAATGAGAGAGCACTTTGGTTTTTGCTGTAGTTCTGCCATTAACTACCTATCCCTTTGGGTACTTCATGTCCTTGAGGCTCAGTTTCCCTTTTGATAAAATTAGTTTTTGCACCAGGTGATCTTTGATTGTCTGAATTTTTAAAGAAAGAAAATAGTGGGAGAACAAATAGGGGTAGTAAATTAGGGGTGATGACTTCGCTTAGTGATTTTCTTCAGATTTATCAGTCCTGATTCTTGGAAGGCTGGGGAACAGGTACCCACAAGTAACCAGGAACTGCAACCTGGCTGTTGAGAGCTGGGTAAGGTGTGGGGAGGAGAAGCAGGTGGAGGCTGGGAGGCTGGCTTCCTGGGAGCCAAGCATGCTTTGGAAGAGATGGTCCTAGTGAAGTGTCTCTGGGCTTCTTGACTTAGGGAAATGATCTTCAAATCTCCTTGACTGTGTTACATTATCAAACAGCATTCCCTTCTACTTATAGTAGAGAATAACATGGGAGATGGAAGAATATATATTCCTTAAATTAAGACTGTCATTAAAAAATTAATTAAATAAATAATTTCTTGCTTAGGTGGTGGGGTTACCATGGAGATAATCACTATTGTCTTTTTTATTTCTACTCTAGAGCCTTTTAAAATAAAAATAGCAATAATCTGAGTAGAAGAGGAGGCCCTGTGCCATCATTAATGATTTCTGTATCAGGTAAGTGTACTGGAGTCGGTTGCCATTGCTTTCTCCAATTACATCTTAAAGACAATGGCTACTCAAAGAAATGGGTGTCATGTTGTTTCATGGTGTTCACATCACCAGTAAGCCTCCTTTTCTCTTGATTTTCATTTACTATAGAGAGGATAATGAGTAGCTGCCAAGAATCTTTTTGGGTTTTGAATTTGTGGGCCAGCATACAAGAAGCAACGTCAGACACTTAATAGGAAGACATGGTTTTGAGGGAAGGGAATGTTTGCAGCAGAGTCATCTGGAGGGCCTTGGGGAATCAGTACAGTTGGGATTTAGCTGAGGTCCAGATTTAGATCCAGTTGTTCAAAATCTAGATCATCTGATTTTGAAGTATTAATAGTGTTATGTACCAGAGGCTCAGCTCTGAGGTTAAAGCTGATGTGTTTAAAGGATCACAACTTACTATATGTGAAATCACCATGGTTTTTTTTTAAATAAGAAAAATCAACCTTAATATCAGCCTGATAGTATCATTGCTCATCTCCAGAGCAAAGCTGTTAAGCATTCACTATGGCTGTGTTTCTGAGGCCTGTCCTGAATGATGAACTGTTGGGTGGGAATTCTGCAAGGGTAGGTAACAGACTTTCCCTGAAATCGCTGGTGGAGGAATTTCCCCCCTTATGTGACATGATAAATTGAAGGAGCTATTAATAGAGAGAAGCTCTAAACGAATCATTGTTAATGGACTGGTGAGGGCTGAGAGGTGAAAGGTAGAATCCTTTTCCAACATCTGGATTCTGTTTTTTCACCACTGGTCATTCTAACTCTTACAGGGTTGTTGATGAAGATACGCTGTAAACAGCTCCTGTGAGTGACTAATTATCTTTCTTCTGCTATTCGTTTTTTGAAATTTTATTTTATTTTATTTTTTGCTATTCATTTTTGATGTTGCAAGAGCCTAGATCTAGCCCAGACCAGACTATTTTTATCTGATGGAGTCAGATTGCAGAACTCTTTGTACGTCTTTTTCTTTTTTTCCATTGGGATATAGTTGCTTTATAATGTTGTGTTAGTTTCTGCTGTACAATGAAGTGAATCAGCTATGTGTATACACATATCCCCTCTCTCATGGACCTCCTTTCCATCCCCCCCGACCCCCTCTACCTAGGGTCACCACAGAGCACTGAGATGAGCTCTCTGTGTTATATGATAGTTTCCCTCTAGCTATCTATTTTACACATGGTAGTGTATATATTTCAATCCCATTCTCCTGATTCATCCCATCCCCTCCCCGTATCCTGTGCCCACATATCTGTTCTCTACATCTGCATCTCTATTCCTGCCCTGCAAATGGTTTTACCTGTACCATCTTTCTAGATTCCACATACATGCCTTGATATACGATATTTTAACAAATTCATCCTATGTAGTCAAAAGAATGTTGATCAGCTGTGACTTTGGCCACCTGAGGGATTTGATTGACAGGTATTCTGTCCCTGGTGACTCCCCAGTAGTCCATTATGCCTTCATCATCTGGGTAAATGAGATTTGCTCTTACACATCTTTCCCGGACTGAAAACATTGAGATGATATTTGGAAGATGTGACGAAACCAAGCCATACAAGAAGGAAGATATATCACATCACGTCATCTTAAAACAACCGCAATCCATCAGTGTTTCCCCAGTGTCTACATGAACATCCACAACCCAACTCATCAGATGAGCATGTCAGTTTCTCCTTTGAGTAATAATTACTACTAACCTCATGGAAACCAAGCCTCTTCCTTAGGTAGGTTTTTCACTAGCATTTTACTGAAACACTGATTTAAAGTGGGTCAGAAAACTTTCCATTTCTTTTCAAACCAAAGCATTTAGAATTCTATCCCAATACGTTAGCAGGCAAATGCAAATTTTCTTTTTATGGGTGGGCTTCCCTTTGGTAATGCTGACTTCATCTGATACCTTGAGAATTAAGGTCAGAAAATGACTGAAGTTTCAAGTCTGAACGGATGTCACTGAAAAGTAAGGTCTAAAATTAAACAAGCAAACCAAACCGCACACTGAGGTTGGGCCATCAACTTACCAGTTTTATTTTCTTTGCAGCAATTTTGAAGTTAATATGATTTAGAGACAACCGCAAAATGTATTTAAATGCAAGATTCTACATGCAGACCCGGAACAAATTGCGAATTGGTTTTTCTTTTTAGACAACATAGAGGATCCTCTGGTGAGGTGGTTTCTCCGAAGACTGGAAATATAGTAAAATCAATACATAGTGATGCTATGTTCGTTTATTCCAAAATCCTTAGAAGGACTTGAGATGATTTATAACAAAAATTCAGATAATAAAGTAGGTAAAAAATATGAATCAGGCCTGGCAAGAAGAGAGTCAAAAATCAAGATCAGGGGAAAGAAAACCCAAAGTCTTAGTCTATTGAGTTTATATTTGTCTCTGAGCTTTCTGGCAGCCAAAGAGAAAGGTAGATACATTCAGTTACATAGTTCTCATTGTCAGCAAGGAAGAAGCTAGCTAATTCCTTAGAACAGACAGAGTTTTTCTTATCATTACCTTTCGAAATAAAATTTTCATACGGGGCTTATACGGGGCTCCTGTTTGACATGTTCTGGCAACAGACATTCCCATAATCAGATATCAGCCTCACTTTGGTAGCTGTGTGCCTTTGGGGAAATTATATCATGTACATCCCAGTATCCATACCTATAGAGTGGAGAATATGACTCATAGATTACTGAAAGGAGTAAATAATATATGTATCAATGCTGCTGCTAAGTCACTTCAGTTGTGTCCGACTCTGTGTGACCCCATAGGCAGCAGCCCACCAGGCTTCCCTGACCCTGGGATTCTCCAGGCAAGAACACTGGAGTGGGTTGCCATTTCCTTCTCCAACGCATGAAAGTGAAATCGCTCAGTCGTGTCCAACTCTGTGCGACCCCATGGACTGCCACCTACCAGGCTCCTCCATCCATGGGATTTTCCAGGCAAGAGTACTGGAGTGGGGTGCCATTGCCTTCTCCAATATGTGTCAATACATATTGACAAAATATTAACTTTTATAGGAACACCAGGGCAATAGAATCTGACAGAGTTTGTCAGATTTTTTTTAAAACCATTGAATCTGAGAGTCAGACATTGAATCTGACTAGTTATCTGCTAATTGAATGTCTACTCTTTGGGCAAGTAGGGAGATTTCTTCAGGCTTTCATATGGCTGAGGTGAAATAGCCCTTCATTTAAAAATTTTTTCTTGAGCATGACTCCATAGTAAAGAATCCATCTGCCAATGCAGGACACATGTCTTTAATCCCTGGGTCAGGAAGATCTCCTGGAGAAGGGAATAGCAACCCACTCCAGTATTTTTGCCTGGAGAATCCCATGGACAGAGGAGTCTGGTGGGCTACAGTCCATGGGGTCACGAAGGGTCGGATGTGACTTAGTGACCGAACAGCAACAGCCTGTTCTATACCGGACACTGTGTGTGCTGTGGGGAAAGAGCAGGGCACCAGCAGGAAAGGCCCTGCTTCCAAGGAGCTGTCATCCAGGGTCATGCAGGTTCTTTATTCATATTCTGTACTTTTCAGACTGCTTGCTGATAATGAATTGGGTTTCTTAGGCACTGTGATAACTTGGAATCAAGTCCTGGTTTATATACTGTTGCACTGATGATAAGGAATTTCAAGATTTACCTTACATTGTATTGAACTTAACTCAGAATTGCCACCCCATATATATATATTTATGTACATATTTTATATCGATCTATCATCTCTCTATCATCTATCTACACATGCACAAGCACACACACACACATACATTTTTCTTCTGACCATGAAAGTAATATACGCTCTTCTGTTATATACAATAGAGGAGACCTGGTTGTGGGAGCAAAAGAAAGACAGCAAAATTAACACATAATCCTGGTTATTAGAAACAAAATTTAGGATTACATTGCTCCTGTTATTTTATAAAACTGGTATCATTTGAAGTGTATTACTCTAGTTTAAAAAATATATTAAAAAACTATAAGTATTTTATTTTACCAAATTGGATCATGTTATAATATGCTTTGTGACCTGTTTTCTCATGTTACAATATATTCTAAACATTTTTTTCCCTTTTTAAAGCTTTTTTGTTTGTGTGTATGTGAAACGGATTGGCTACCTAACATCCTGAAAATGAAAGAATAGCCGACCATTTAACCAGTTGCTTTTGATCAACATTTTAATCGCTTCTATGTTTTCATTATTTCTTTGATTTTTCTGTGTCATCTCCCCATAGCAGCAACAAGTCTCATACCTAGGTGCTCAATAGAATTATTGTGGAGTTCCACTTTTGCAAAGTGACTGCATTTGACAGAAAAGCAGTGCTATCAAGACCTAAAAACAAAGGAAGAGAAAGACCCACAGGGTTATACATGCTTGGTTATGTAAGTAGAGCGTCCATCATGAATTCATAGCACTGGGTTTATTATTGTTTTTAATAATGGCGTCACTCAGAAGGAAGCAACCCCAACCTAAGAGGTAAAGAATGACTTGGTGACAAGGCCGTACAGGATGGGTTAGGAGAGCAAAGTTTTCTTTGTAGTTACAATGGTATGAAAAGTTTAACTATAATGGAACGTATTCAATATTTTAATGATTCAGTTCAGTTCAGTTCAGTTGCTCAGTTGTGTCCAACTCTTTGTGACCCCATGGACTGCAGCACGCCAAGCCTCCCTGTCCATCACCAACTCCCAGAGTTTACTCAAACTCAAGTCCATTGAGTTGGTGATGCCATCAACCATCTCATCCTCTGTTGTCCCCTACTCCTCCTGCCTTCAATCTTTCCCAGCATCAGGGTCTTTTCCAGTGAGTCAGCTCTTCGCATCAGGTGGCCAAAGTACTGGAGTTTCAGCTTCAGCATCAGTCTCTCCAATGAATATTCAGGACTGATTTCCTTTAGGATGGACTGGTTGGATTACCTTGAATATTCTTGAATCTCAAGAATATTCTCCGATACCACAGTTTAAAAGCATTAATGCTTCGATGCTGAGCTTTCTCTACAGTCCAACTCTCACATCCATACATGACAACTGGAAAAACCATAGCCTTGACTAGATGGACCATTGTTGGCAAAGTAATGTCTCTGCTTTTTAATATGCTGTCTAGGTTGGTCATAACTTTCCTTCCAAGGAGTAAGCGTCTTTTAATTTCATGGCTGCAGTCACCATCTGCAGTGATTTTGGAGCCCCCAAAAATAAAGTTTGACACTGTTTCCCCATCTATTTGCATGAAGTGATGGGGCCAGATGCCATAATCTTTGTCTTCTGAATGCTGAGCTTTAAGCCAACTTTTTCACTCTCCTCTTTCACTTTCATCAAGAGGCTCTTTAGTTCTTCTTTGCTTTCTGCCATAAGGGTGGTGGCATCTGCATAACTGAGGTTATTGATATATCTCCTGGCAATCTTGATTCCAGCTTGTGCTTCCTCCAGCCCAGCGTTTCTCATGATGTACTCTGAATATAAGTTAAATAAGCAGGGTGACAATATACAGCCTTGACATACTCCTTTACATATTTGGAACCAGTTTGTTTTTCCATGTCCAGTTCTAACTGTTGCTTCTTGACCTGCATACAGATTTCTCAGAAGGCAGTTCAGGTGGTCTGGTATTCCCATCTCTTTCAGAATTTTCCAGAATTTGTTGTGATCCACACAGTCAAAGGCTTTAGCATAGTCAATAAAACAAATTGATGTTTTTCTGGAACTCTTTTGCTTCTTTGATGACCCAACGGATGTTGGCAATTTGATCTCTGGTTCCTCTGCCTTTTCTAAATCTAGCTTGAACATATGGAAGTTCATGGTTCACATACATAAAGCCTGGCTCGGAGAATTTTGAGCATTACTTTACTAGCGTGTGAGATGAGTGCAATTGTGCAGTAGTTTGAGCATTCTTTGGCATTGCCTTTCTTTGGGATTGGAATGAAAACTGACCTTTTGCAGTCCTGTGGCCACTGCTGAGTTTTCCAAATTTGCTGGCATATTGAGTGCAGCACTTTCACTGCATTTTTAGGATTTGAAATAGCTCAACTTGAGTTTCATCACCTCCACTAGTTTTGTTCATAGTGATGCTTCCTAAGGCCCACTTGACTTTGCATTCCAGGATGTCTGGCTCTAGGTGAGTGATCACACCATTGTGATTATCTGGACATCACCAGATGGTCAACACTGAAATCAAATTGATTCTATTCTTTGCAGCCAAAGATGGAGAAGCTCTATACAGTCAGCAAAAACAAGATTGGGAGCTGACTGTGGCTCAGATCATGAACTCCTTATTGCCAAATTCAGACTGAAATTGAAGAAAGTAGGGAAAACCACTAGACCATTCAGGTATGACCTAAATCAAATCCCTTATGATGATACAGTGGAAGTGAGAAATAGATTGAAGGGACCAAATCTGATAGAGTGCCTGATGACCTATGGACTGAGTTTTGTGACATTGTATGGGAGCCAGGGATCAAGACCATCCCCAAGAAAAAGAAGTGCAGGAAAGCAAAACGGCTCTCTGAGGAGGCCTTACAAATAGCTGTGAAAAGAATAAAAGTGAAAGCCAAAGGAGAAAAGGAAAGATATACCCATGTGAATGCACAGTTCCAAAGAATAGCAAGGAGAGATAAGAAAGCCTTCCTCAGTGATCAGTGCAAAGAAATAGAGGAAAACAACAGAATGGGAAAGATTAGAGATCTCTTCAAGAAAATTAAAGATACCAAGGGAACATTTCATGCAAAGATGGGCTCGATAAAGGACAGAAATGGTATGGACCTAACAGAAGCAGAAGATATTAAGAAGAGGTGGCAAGAATACACAGAAGAACTATTTTAATGATTATAAATTATTAAACAAAAGATTTATTTGTTCAGCCTTCTTTAAGTTACTTGTTTACTGGTTTGCATTTTCCCATGCTGAGAAAATGAGTGATTATTTTACTCAAAATGCTTTCCCACCAATTTTTGCTTGATATGACAAAAATAAAAATTGTGTTGATATCAACAGCTTTATTAAGGGAAGTATGCTGTCTTGTCCCATAAGAACATGAATATAGTGTGATCTATTTATAGACGTATGACAATCAAATATAATAATAAAAATAATGCTTAAGATACATTGACAGAGAACTATGAAACTTGTTAAAATTGTAGGCAATGTTATTTCAATGGTAATAGCCATTAAAGACATCAATAAAAATATTTGCAATAAAAAGGCTTATGATACTGTAAAAATAGTGGTCTGCCATATGGTTGATGTCAAATAAATGTAAATGATACAAATTTTGTAATGTCACAGAGAAAGACATTTGTGGGTATATTTATCCATTCATTTAATCTCTATAACAATCTTGTACTTTGACCCTATAACTATCCTATATATTTAGATACTATTAATTGCACTCATCTCACATGCTAGTAAAGTAATGCTCAAAATTCTCCAAGCCAGGCTTCAGCAATATGTGAACTGTGAACTTCCTGATGTTCAAGCTGGTTTTAGAAAATGCAGAGGAACCAGAAATCAAATTGCCAACATCCGCTGGATCATGGAAAAAGCAAGAGAGTTCCAGAAAAACATCTATTTCTGCTTTATTGTCTATGCCAAAGCCTTTGACTGTGTGGATCACAATAAACTGTGGAAAATTCTGAAAGAGATGGGAATACCAGACCACCGGATCTGCCTCTTGAGAAATTTGTATGCAGGTCAGGAAGTAACAGTTAGAACTGGACATGGGACAACAGACTGGTTCCAAATAGGAAAAGGAGTTCGTCAAGGCTGTATATTGTCACCCTGTTTATTTAACTTACATGCAGAGTACATCATGAGAAACGCTGGACTGGAAGAAACACAAGCTGGAATCAAGATTGCCGGGAGAAATATCAATAACCTCAGATATGCAGATGACACCACCCTTATGGCAGAAAGTGAAGAGGAACTAAAAAGCCTCTTGATGAAGGTGAAAGAGGAGAGTGAAAAAGTTGGCTTAAAGCTCAACATCCAGAAAATGAAGATCATGGCATCTGGTCCCACCACTTCATGGGAAATAGATGGGGAAACAGTGGAAACAGTGGCAGCCTTTATTTTTCTGGGCTCCAAAATCACTACAGATGGTGACTGCAGCCATGAAATTAAAAGACACTTACTCCTTGGAAGGAAAGTTATGACCAACCTAGATAGCATATTCAAAAGCAGAGATATTACTTTGCCAACAAAGGTTCATCTAGTCACAGCTATGGTTTTTCCTGTGGTCATGTATGGATGAGAGAGTTGGACTGTGAAGAAGGCTGAGCGCCAAAGAATTGATGCTTTTGAAGTGTGGTGTTGGAGAAGACTCTTGAGAGTCCCTTGGACTGCAAGGAGATCCAACCAGTCCATTCTGAAGGAGATCAGCCCTGGGATTTCTTTGGAAGGAATGATGCTAAAGCTGAAACTCCAGTACTTTGGCCACCTCATGTGAAGAGTTGAGTCATTGGAAAAGACTCTGATGCTGGGAGGGATTGGGGGCAGGAGGAGAAGGGGACGATAGAGGATGAGATGGCTGGATGGCATCACTGACTTGATGGACGTGAGTCTCAGTGAACTCCGGGAGTTGGTGGTGGACAGGGAGGCCTGGCGTGCTGGGATTCATGGGGTCGCAAAGAGTCGGACACGACTGAGCGACTGATCAGATCTGATCTGATCTGATCCATATTACAGAAAAGAAGGTTTGGCAGGTTTCTGTAACGAGTCTAAAATGATCTACCTGGTAGGTTGCCACCCTGAAATGAATCAAAGACATGATGATTCTCAGGCCTGTGGACTTTTCACTGTGACCAACTGAAAACATTAATACTGAAAACATTTTAAAAACTTATTTTGCAAGTGATTTTCCAACTTTTTGAAGCTGACTTTCTCTTCTGATATTTTTAAAGTTTAAAGATTATCAAATTATTTTCTTTCCTCATCCATTTTATGGTATCACTTCTTGCATTTGCGCTTGTCCATAATCTTTGTTTTACTGATAATCCCTCTTTGTCTAGTGCTATGACTAAGACATTCCCAGCTTATCTTCATTTTGTGATTCCCTCAAAGTGGAGATTTTATGAAAGTGATGCAAGGAGGGGCAGAGAGAGGTGTCTATGGTCGTGGTGGTGGGTTAGTTGTGTCTGACTCTTGCGATCCGTGGACTGTAGCCCGCCAGGCTCCTCTGTCCATGAGATTCTCCAGGCAAGAATACTGGAGTGGGTTGCCATTTCCTTCTCCAGGGGATCTTCCCAACCCAGGAATTTGAACCCAAGTCTCCTGCATTGCAGGCAGATGATTTACCAACTGAGCTCTGAGGGAAGCCTAAGGGTGTCTATACATCTGTGTTTCACTAAGGGTGGAGATAAGATGATTAGTGCTCACTTTCCCAATCAGATAACAGCAGCAGTAACTTTGCCTTTATTTTTCTTTTTTCCTATAAAAAAATGTGGGGGTTGGGAGAAGCAGAATTTAAGCATGAGAACCACATAGATGATGGCTATGAATCAGACTGGTTTTCTCTTTGATCTGAAAAAACTAGGCCATTACAGTCATAATGCATTTTGGCTACCGTGAAAAACTTTGCAGAAGTCAGGCTTTTAAACATTAAACTTGTATTGAGTTAAACCTCATGAACTTGATGCCAAGTATAAGAGGATAATACATGAAGAGCAGTTAATTAAAATTTTTTTCCAATGTATGCATCATTTAAACATGTTTGCTTAGAATTCAATTGCAAGTATATACCATAATCTATTAAATCTCCTATTAGTATATTTAAAATTCATCATTATCCATTATCCATCAGTACAATGATAAATATCTTATTCTATGGATCTTTTCTCAAATACATATTATTACTATAGGATATATAACTCTTATAGGGTTTTTGTATTATTATCTACATTTTACCAAGATGTTTTGAAGACTATATAGTTTCTTTGTAATAGAAACTCAGTGGGGCTAGTTTAAGAAAAAATGTGGAATTAATTATAAGGACATAAAATGGTTCAGGAAAATGAAGGCTAGGAATTCCAGAAGGAAAAAACAAGAGTTAAAAAGCCAATGGGAATCAAGCAGTTGCTTTCTCAGTCTCTCAAACACCTTCCTCAAACTATGTCATTTCTTTCTCTGTGGATTCCTTTTCTCTGTACTCTTGGCTCTGCCAGAGCATATTCAAGGTCCACTGATAGGCATTTCTAAGTTTTAAGCCATAGAATCAGGAGCATCTGATTGGCTTAACTAGACTCTCATGTCTAATCAGCTGGGGTTGAGTGGATCATATTGTACAAACAGGGCTGCTGGGGAATCCAAGTTTGTGGTTAAGTTAGCCCTAACCTCAAAGAAAAGGAGTCTGGTATGGGAAGACATTATAAGTGGTGTGTGTACTCTAGTAAATTTCCTCCTTTGACAGAGGACAAGCATCTATCTGTAGGTGGCAAAGTAATTTCTTTCCTCCATACCATCAGATCTTGGTAAGGATGCCTCTAGCTCTCTGAGCTTTGTTATTCCTCCTCAACATGAGTGATACGAGTGTTTTTATTTTGCTGATGACATTATATTTTAAATATACATGTTATATAATATACTTGTTTTATACAATTTATATATGTAATGTGCGTATATCTCTATATTTATGAATAAAATTTTAGAGATCTGTATTCACTAGACTTAAATGTATTAAGTTGCCATTCTTAGCACTGTATACAATGCATACAGAAAATGTTTAATACATGCTTGTTACTGTCTTTTCAAGATAGTCTTCCTATCTGAAAAGGCTGGATGCAGAACAATTATCTGCCCACTTTTAAAAACAGTTGCATGTTTTATATAAGTCTATGAGGATCCTGATGAACTTATGTGGTTTGTAAGCTTTTCTTTGATAAGATCTGCTGAATAAAGCATGTACAGACCAAATGTGGTGAGCCTGACACCCGAAAGTGAGAGATGGGGAGCTAGGGTCCTGTGTGGGCTAAACACAGCATCTGCTAGACATGATGAGTGAACAGCCAGCAAGGAAGTGGTTGACAGACCATTTGACCGAGGTGAGAAACTCATCTGCATTTATACTTGTTGCCAGAAGACATACTTCAGCAGGGTGTCTGGTGTAAACATATGAAACTCTAAAATTGCTTTCGTTTGGGAAATTGGATTTCAGCAGAAATACATTGCCCACTGGTTGTATGGGCAATGTTCATCAAACATCCCCATCCATCCATCCATTCACCCATCTTGTAAACATTTATTGAACAATTACTGTATAAAAAAACAGCAAGAACTATAATTTTAGAAGGAGTATTGGTTGAGTCACACTTAAAAGTTTACAAACGAATAGGAAAGCTTTGAGTTAGACACATCTGGATTCACTCTGCTGTCTCCTCACTTTGAGACTTTACTCAAGTTACTTAATACTCTCTAAACCTCAAGTTCCTCACCTTTAAAGTGATAATAATAAAAATAAAAAAATAATACTTGTACTTATGTCATAAAGTTATTGTAAGGTTTGGAGGAGATACTGTAGGTAATGCTTTTTGCACAGAGCCATAAATATTATGTGCTATTATTTCTAACCATCAAAATGATATTCATCACCAACCACAAATGAGTTTTCACAAGAGGTCAAATATGCATTGTGGAATCTATAGAAAGAAGGTAAATTCTGCCTGTCACAAGCTGTCACTGTAAGGAAACTGCTGCACAGGGGATGTGTCCATAAAATAAGACATCTGAAGAAAGAAAAAGCCAGTTTATCAGAATACTTTGCCTGCTTGTTGCTAAATATAACTTGTTTCTTGTTTATGCACTATTATATCCAGGTGGGCTAATTTTTTTCACTTTTCATCTGTAGGTTTGAACAGCCTGCATGAATGGCTTTAGACTCATAGACCTACGGAATGAAAAATGAAAAAAAAAAATTCAGAGAGCTTATTCAATCAATAAGTGTTCTTAAAAACCTGCGGAAACATCTATGCTTTATCTAAACACATTCAGAGAAAGAGATATTATAACTGCTTTGGAAGTGTATCCTAATTTCTAGTTGAACGCTCTCTGTTTATAAATTCAATCAATGTGTTTTGTTTTATTCTTAAGTGATATCTTCTAAATTAATGAGGCCCCCAATTTTTTCACTGTCTTTGACTTTATATATATATTTTAAAATTTTTTTATTTTCTTTGGGCTTTCTTGGGTCTTCATTGCTGTTTTAATGGCTGCTCTCTTGTTGCAGCACACGGGCTCTAGGCTCGTGGGGCACAGGCTTAGTTGCTCTGCTGCACTTGGGACCTTCCTTGAGCAACAATCAAACCCATGTTCCCCCATCAACAGGCGGATTCTCAACTACTGGATCACCAAGGAAGTTCTCACTGTCTTTTAAAAATTGAAGTTTAGTTGATGTACAATATTATCTAAGTTACAGGTATACAATATAGTGATTCACAAGTTTTACAGGTTATGCTCCACTTATAGTTTATTATAAAATATTGACTGTCTTCCCCATGTTGTACAATATACTTGTAGCTTATTTTTTTTCTTCCCCTGCTGCCTCCCTTCTGAGCCCTGTCTCCAGTTGTCACTGAGTCCTACTGATTTTCTGTGTTCTTCTGCCATGTGATAAGAGAAGTTCTTCCCGCCATTGTTCAGGTCCCCCTTCCCTTGGGCTTTTCCAACTGCCATTGCTTCCTGCTGGAACTTCACTGCCTCCAGACCCTCCTCCTTGCAGCCCATCCCACTCACTAAAACTGCATCCATCTTCCTTAGCCATCACTCTCCTCAAAGGTTTTCCTGTGGAAAGTTATTACAGGATAGATAACACTTGGGCTTCTCCCCTTATCCATCAGGGTCCTCCATGTGTGGGACTGCCCTTCTTGTCCAGCCTTGACCCTTATCATTCTCAGCTCTGCTTCTGTCTAGACAATTTTCTGTCTTGCAAACACAGTGTTCCAACCTTTTAGCAGGTCTTTGCTCCTGTAAATTATTTCTTCCCTCTCTTTTTGACTGTTGTATGGCTAAATGGTTCAAAAATGGTAACATTATTAATATAAAGGTTTAAACTTTTGCTAACAATTTGTTGTAGGACAGAAGAGTTGAGATGATCAGTGGATGACATAGAACTTGTGGATAATCTTCTCTGCTTTCACATGAGCTGGGGACTGTATGGTTTCCTCAGACTAGAACCGAGGAAATGTGGGAGGTTCTGAGATGGATTCTTGATTTAGGGCTCATGGGTTTCTAAGAAGTCTATGGATAAGATTCAAGGAATATGCAAACTTACTAAAATTATAAGTAAAGATGCATGCATATGAACACTGTTTTGGGGGGAAAGCATCCACCACTTTTATTAAGAGAAACAGGACATTTGACAAGAAGAAGCTTCAGTTAGGGGGTTGAGTGGATGAAAGAAGATAGCATGACAAGATAGTCCCTGTCTCTTCTGGTTGGAAGAGACAGGGGCTGTATGGGACATATTTAAAAGATTAAGAACAGGATTCTGGGAACTTCCCTGATGGTCTAGTGGTTAAGATTCTGTGCTTCTATGGTGGGGGGCATAGGTTCCATCCTTGGTCAGGGAACTAAGATCCTGGCTCCTCATACCCAAAAACCCAAACACAACAACCCACATGTTCTGCCCCTTAAAAAAAAACCAAAGACCAAACTGGATTCTGGAAAGAACTGAGATTTTTTTTTTGGACAGGGCCACCTTGAATGATTTCAGGTAAAATTGTCCTTGAAGATGAAAAGAACAGAGATCTGTATGTGTTTCGAACATATTGTTGACTCAAGAAACTTGTGATTAGGGTTTAGTTATCTGAGTTTCATGTCTATTATTTTGTATGTTCAACTTTTTTTTTCACTTTCAGATTTTATCATAAGTTTTTCCTTTTAATTTTTCATACAGATGTTTTAAATATGTGAAGCTGATCTGTTTTGAAGAGGAGGAAACAGGAAAGTGATGGGGTTTTGTGGGGAGGGTGAAGGGGACTATCTTAGCCCATGGTGTAGTTACTCGGGGGAATGTCCTTTCCACAGCTCTGACAGATGTTTGGCTGAAGTCCTTTACTTATAGCCCTCCCACTTCCAGAGATCCATAGCCTAACTATGCCTTGGTCATGTTCAAATCCAGGAGAATATAACTCCCTACTGACCTTCTGACAAACCTCTTACTCTCTCTTCCTAAATCCTTGGTTCTTAACCAGGAATGAGACGGTGGAGCTTTTACAAAATAACCCTCCACCATACTGAGCACTGGAGAAGGCAATGGCACCCCACTCTAGTACTCTTGCCTGGAAAATCCCATGGATGGAGGAGCCTGGAAGGCTGCAGTCCATGGGGTCTCAAAGAGTCGGACTCAACCGAGCAACTTCACTTTCCCTTTTCACTTTCATGCATTGGAGAAGGAAATGGCAACCCACTCCAGTGTTCTTGCCTGGAGAATCCCAGGGATGGGGGAGCCTGGTGGGCTGCCATCTATGGGGTCACACAGAGTCGGACACGACTGAAGTGACTTAGTAGCAGCATACTGAGCACACGTATGGACCATTTGGTCAAAGAAAAAAAAAAAAAAGGATTTTTCACTTGTCATGTATGGTTTATCTTCCTAGTAATACTCTTGGCTCTTTCATGGGTGCTGGAATCAGATCCATAGGTTCAAATCCTGGCTGTTCTACAGCCTATGTTATTTTATGTGAAGTACACAAGGCTTCCCTGGTAGCTCAGCTGGTGAAGAATTCCCCTGCAATGTGGGAGACCTGGGTTTGATCTCTGGGTTGGGGAGATACCCTGGAGAAGGGAACGGCTACCCACTCACAGTATTCTTGCTTGGAGAATACCATGGACTGTATAGTTTATGGGGTTGCAAAGAGTCGGACGCTACTGAGCGACTTTTACTTCACACAAGCTTGCTAAACCATGGTTCTTCATTTAAAATAGATTAATTGGTATTGGATGGTAATGTAACAAACTCATTACAAGCATTGGAAACTAATAGAGATGGATAAGAATTGAGATTGATAATATTTAAGGGTAAAACGAATATACGTAGTTAAGGCTAAAGTACCTGAAACAATGCATCCTACATTTTCCATATACTAAATATTACCAAAAAGTAAGGCTATTTTTTTTTTTTTAATGAAGGAGATGCTTCAGAAATAAGTTAATCCAAATTTAACAGAGAGGAATTTGTTGGTAAATTAGATTTCATGATAGAACTATAAGGTATAAGAGGAGAATGTCTAATAGGTTTCAGGCAATCAAGTCTAAATAAGGGCAGGGAAAGATTTTTAAATTAAGAGCTATTATTAAAATTATTAAGTGAAGAAGGATGCATAGTTTATATTCCCTTACAAGAAGATCAATGTTTGCTGGCTTAGCAAAATAGGTTGAAGCTATCATTTAAAATGCCAGATTGCAACATGTTCATTTTTGAATGTTAGCGAAATAGATGGATTCAGTGAAGATTCTTTTATGACCTATTTTCTAAGGAAATAAAGTTTCAAGTTTGCTAACAGAACCTACGCAAATGAAAGTGATCATAACTCAATAATGACATAATGAGAGAGGGAAAAGAGTTCTAAGTTTCCAATAAAGATTTTCCGATTGAAGTTAAAAATCTGACAATTCAATCTCTTTAAGAGATAAAAAAGATACATATCTTTGAAAAGTTAGCAGACAGTTTAGTTTTCAAGACTTGTGAATATAAGAGAAACAGCAAGTAATGGGGAAGATATCTTGAATAATAAGAATCTTGTGAGTCTGAATTTGTCTCCAGGTGGCAATTAAAAAAACAGGCTGGAAAATGCATCAGAGACAAATATTTGGATATATAAGAAGAAATGAAATTGTAACTGGAATTAAATCTTCACTGTTAGAACAATAAAGATTTTATTATTATTTATGTTTAATAAAATTAAAATATTTATTTAATACTAATGAAGGACAGGGAAGCCTGGCATACTGGAGTCCATGGGGTTGCCAAGAGTTGGAAAAGACTTAATGACTAAATAACAACAACAAAAATGAATACAAATGGAAAAGAAAAAAGGTTGGAAAATATACTTTTTTTTCCAAAATGTTAATAATGTTTTACGAAAATGGTATCATTATGAGCTTTGCTCTTCAGATATCCTTGGTGTAGAATTTTGCAGAGGGCCAGCATCTTAGCACAACTGGGAGGAAATATCCTCTTTCTTGTATCAGAGGTCTGGGACTTCCTTGGGTGCCCTTCAGGCATCTGAGCCAAGGACTGCCAGGCCCCAGAGGCACGGTTCATCTGTAGCATTCCTGGTTATCAGAATACCGGCCTCCCTGGTTATCAGATGTTTTCAGATCCCCAGCACCTCAAATATTCTGAGATATTGGGGATCTTCTTGGAAAGCCTCACCTATCTTTCTTACTCTCATCTAGACAGCAGATGAGAGAGAATTTTGCTGTGGACAAGTTTGATTTGGTTCACAGACCTCAGGTCTAATGCTGTAAGAAGGAGTCTGAAATGGGGTGGGGATGGAGGAAAACGGACACAGCTATAATTCCGTTAAGGGAGATGTACTCCACATTTGAATGAGTCTGAAGGATCAGGTTTGAGATCAACTGATTATGCTGGGGAGTAAAACTTTCTTGTTGGCCACAGGAAAAGGAGAAAGAATATTTAAAGCTACAGATACAAAGCTTAGGTTGTATTTGCATTTAAGGAGGCTGAATGCACAACTCCTTCAAAACAGGGTCTAATGGTCGCCTTCCTCTCACCAGCCACTCACTGTAGATCTTGAAATGCCATTGTTAGGTGTAAATTTCTCTGCCTATCCTCTGGAACTCTCTTTTTAGTAAAATAAGTGACATTAAGTCAAGCACATAGTGGAGTGGGTTACTTACGCTCTCCTGCCTTGACTAGGAAAAAAATGCACAATGTGAGAGATGTGAGTTAAGCTTTGTTTGGGCCAAAATGATGGTTATAGCCTGGGAGTCAGCCTCTCAGAGTTCTACGGAAGTGTTCTGACGTGATAAGGTGGGAAGAGGTCAGTACCAATGAGATTCTGATGAAAAGAATACTTGCAGCCAGGCACACTTTTTGGCAGAAGTGTGCCTGGTTTTTTCTGCTAGTCACAAGGAGAAGATGTCTCCATGAATGATTTTAGAGCTTGCCTAGATATGAGAAGATGCAAGAAGTTGGGCTCATAAAATCTCCTGAAAATACCTTACTATTTGAAGGTCTGTTCCGCCAGTTTTTCCCAGAACACAAAGTTCTTCTTTTCTGATCTCCACCCTGAACTCTTTTCAGGGTGTGTTAAAGGTTAGCAACTGCAGTGACTAGTGACTTCATGCTTACGGAACCAGATAGCAACCAGATTAGTTGGTGCCCGATTCTCCAAGGGCACCTAGGAAGGGAAGAGAGGAAGCCAGGGGTAAAGAGGGATGTGGAAATCATGCAGAGAGGTGTTGACAGGGCAAGGAGATTAATTTTCCTGCTTTATCCTGTGCTCAGAGACCTGCCATATATTCCCAGTCCCTGGGCTTGTAGCCTTGTCTAGGGCCTCCTTCACACGTAACTCCTCTTTCAAATTCAGTTCCAATTGCAATGTTGGGAATCCGCAGTCACATGCCCAGGACTATTGTTTTTGGTTTGGGGGAGCTTTAAAGCAAATAACACTTCTTTGCACCTTTTGTAAAGGTGGAATGTGTACAGAAATGTTCACATGATAAAAAAAATTCCCCTCTCACCCCTCACATCATAAAAGCATGACAATAAACACTATTAGTGTTTTGGTGCCTTTGTCTATTGTCACATGTGACTGAAATTAACCTGGATATACAATTTTATATCTGACATTTAAAAAAATTTAAATGGTATGATACATATTTCTTTATATGATTAAAAACCTTTGTAAATATGTAAATAATGGGTATCTAAATTTTCTTCTTGTGGATTTTTCATCACTTGTTTAAAATTTCCGTGTTCTTGAGTGCTTAAACTATTTCCCATATTCTGCTATAGTGCTGTGATGAACAACTCTGTGGAGCGTAAATCTGTCTCTACTTTGGATTATTTCTTTAGGACCCTAAAAATGAAATATATACAGTATGAGCATTTTTGAGACCCATGTTATATACTATCGAGTTACTTTCTGAAAACCAGGGTTCCGATTTATACTCCTAGCAGATGAGAGTGCAGTTTCTACTATACATATAAAAAAATTAATAAACTGAAAGCCAGTGAAAAAGAGTAGGGAGACCAGAAGGGGGCGCTCTCACACTCTGTGAGGATAGTAGAGCTCAACATGAAGAAGAAAGACTGCTTTTCTGACAAGGAAAGGCCATGGACTCTTGGTTTTCTACAGCCCTCCCAACGTTTTCCTCTCTACGTGTAAAAGCCACCTCGTTCCCCAGTGTTGAAGGGACTTACCCGTAGCTCATCATGGTTGCAGACCTTGAACTGCAATTTTATACTGATCCGGTGTAAACTCATCTTTGCTGGAGAAATATCTGGCAGTCTGTTTCAGGTCAACAATGTTATTTAATTCATTGAATGAAATGAATAATAATTATTTATTGAATCCTTACTGGCATTGTTTTCGTAAACAATCCAAACTATGAAAAACACTGATAACAATACATACCATACCAATTCATACACAAAGGAATGCATTTAACTGTTATAATTTACATTTCCTTAAAGACTGACATACACAGAAAATTTTTGTGGGAGGAGTTATTTCTATGCTGACACCTGGGGCTGTCCAGAGGTGGGCTAGAATTTTTAATTTGTACATGGGAGACTGGCTCAAGACCTGAAGAGAATCTTCTTCTATTAATTCTGAATGACTAAGGTCTTTAAAATGAGCTCCACCTCAAATGGATGCCTCAGAGAGGGCTCCCAAGGCAACCGGCATCTTCAGTGATGAGAGCAAACCTTTGGAAAATAGTGCTTACTATTTGCAAAGAATGTTCCAACTGACCCACTAAAGTTGTGTATTGACCCACCAACTCCTTCCAGCCACTCTCAGAAGCGTTGCAGGAAGAGGGACCCCTCCTAGGGCCCGAAACTGGGCTCTTGTCTAACATTCAGAAATGAATTGTCCAAGGAGACATATGTGCTGACAAAGCAAGAGATTTTATTGGGAAGGGCACCTGGGTGGAGAACAGTAGGGTAAGGGAACCCAGGAGAACAGCTCTGCTGCGTGGCTCGCAGTCTCAGGTTTTATGGTGATGGAATTAGTTTCCGGGTGGTCTTTGGCCAATCATTCTAATTCAGAGTCTTTCCTGGTGGCGCATGCATCGCTCAGCCAAGACGGATGCTAGCGAGAGGGATTCTATCATTGACTCTTCAGTGCTTCAGCTGAAAATCGAACGGGACTGAAATCTGTGCTTTTCCCCCCAAAATTCTTTGGATCTTATTTATGACCAATTGCTCCTGTTGGCTTGGACATAGCTTATTCACTGTGAAAACCTGGTTCAATGTACATCCTATAATTTCTAAATGTTTATTAACATTATTCCCTGGAAATGCTGAGTAAGTGCATGTGTTAATACAGTTAGAGTAAGTTCTTCTGTTTTTAAACCCTTGCTGTCAACAGTTTAAAGAAGTTCTTGAGAAAAAAAGAAATTGTCTTACGATTCACCAGGGTTTGAAAAAAGTCTGGGCTTAACAAAGGCTGTTGAGAGATGCTTTTATTGATGTTTCAAATGCAGTAAGCATTTAACGAGTAGTAAACTATCCTTCTTACTAGCAACTGCTGTCATCTGGTGGCAAATGTGAGAAATAGCAGAAAACTTCACTATCCACAGGTATTTTCTTTTTTGATGTTCAGTGAAGTGGATTGGGACTTCCCTGATACCTCAGTTGGCAAAGAATCTGCCTGCAATGCAGGAGACGCCGGTTCGATTCCTGTGTCGGGAAGATCCCCTGGAGAAGGGAAAGGCCACCCACTCCAGTATTCTGGCCTGGAGAATTCCACCAATTGTATAGTCCATGGGGTCACAAAGAGTTGGACATGACTGAGCGACCTTCACTTTCACTTTCAAAGTGGATTGAATGTTTTCACTGTGTTTGCCCTGAGCATATAATCAACTTCAGTGCTTACGACAAAGCCAGGATTTATTATAAACTAAACCTCAGCTCATCTTTCTTTAGCCTATAGTAATAATAACTGATATTGACTGAAAGTATATCAAAGACCAGGGCCTGGTTTCAGTGCTTGGCGTGAATCATCTTATTTAATATTTATGAGACTTCTGTGAGATGTCTGTCATTATTATCTTCATTTTAACCCACTGAGGCAATTACTGATTGAGTAATTCACCCAAATCACACCACAGAGAAGTGGTAGAGCCAGAATCGTAATCCAAGAGATTCTGATTCCTGCCTCCATGATCTTTTCTTTTAATTAAAACTGTTTTTATTGGAGTATAGTTGATTTACAATTTTGTGTTACTTTCTGCTGTACAGCAGAGTGAATCAGTTATACATACATATATATATATCCACTTTTGGTTTTTTTAGATTCTTTTCCTATATAGGTCATTGCTGCTGCTGCTAAGTCACTTCAGTCGTGTCCGACTCTGTGCGACCCCATAGACGGAAGTCCACCAGGCTCCTCCATCCCTGGGATTCTCCAGGCAAGAACACTGGAGCGGGTTGCCATTTCCTTCTCCAATGCATGAAAGTGAAAAGTGAAAGTAAAGGCGCTCAGTCGTGTCCGACTCTTCGAGACCCCACGGACTGCAGCCCACCAGGCTCCTCCATCCACGGGATTTTCCAGGCAAGAGTACTGGAGTGGGGTGCCATTGCCTTCTCTGATATAGGTCATTACAGAGTATTAAGTAGCATTCCCTGTGCAAAAAGCCCAATTTTTAAACACTTCCTCTAGAGGCGGTTTATAAGTTAAAAGTTGTACCCATGATCTTAACCACTGCTTTACTATGGAATCTGAAGCTAAGATAGCCAGAGGAAGAACAAACTGGAGGTGGGAAACTTGAGTGTGAATTTTAGCTCTGCTGCCACCTCCTTAGTAACAATTCCTTGTTCCAAAAAAAGAAATACCTGTAACATGCAATATTGTACATCAACTATACTACAAACACACAAACCAACCAAAAAAGACTCACATCAGCAGGATCTGAACTTGGTCCTGTTCATCTCCTCTGGGTCCCTTTTTGTTTTTCATGAAATCATGGGATTGGACAGCGGTTTTCAAGCTGTTGTTGGCGATATGCTAGTGTTTCCAAATGTGATGCGGTCAGAGAGAGAGAGAAAGAGATGAAAGGGAAGAGGTTCTTGGCCAGCGGGATTAGGACTCTCACGCCTACTCCTTCACATCTTTTACATGACAATCTCCTAATTAACTTTTGGGTTCTACAAATTATATAAAGGCTAAAAAAAATTTAGAAACAAGAGGGTCAAACTCTCCTGGTGACTCCAGAAATACTTGATGGAAGGACCATCCCTAGACAGTTGCAGGTGGGAAGCATCACCCAGACACCAATGATCTTCAAGAGAGGAGCAAAAGAAATTCATTCCTATGTGGACGATCCCATAGCATTGTGAAAGACAGTTATTTCTGTAGAGTATTCAGCATATAGACTTATAATATGCTTACAGCAATAACAGAGCTCTTTGTCCATCAGGGAGAACCTAAGAGGAAGCCTCTTTTATATTCAGAATAGGGTGCAGATTTAAAGGAAAATTCTTTGAGAACTTTTGAAGCTCTTTCTTTGGGGGAGCATGGTTTAATTCAACAGAAGCAGAAAAGAAACAAAGCAAAGCATGCACTAGCAGTTTTAATGTTTCCAGCAAATTTTTGCCTACCAGAAATGCATCAATAATGATAAGCATACTTATATCTCATTTTACTTGAGCTTGTATTGTCTCGATTAATCGACACTTTGGTTGCTTATGGGATATACAGTCTTTGAAAGTTTTGGTTCTGGGTAATATATTTTACCTCAGATATTGAAATCTGTGCCCATTCTGACCACGGCACCCAGTGCATAGCAGGTATCCAGTAATTGAGGAATATTACTGTTGAGGAAATTATTGTCCTTTCATGAAGGAGCATGCTACATTGGAAACTACCCAAATTAATTCTTTGGCTCTGAGGTCTACTGAATATTCACTTGCTTGTAAAGTTGATTTTTTTAAGTTTACTGGTTTCCCCCATTTTATAGATACAGAAACTGAGGCCGGAAAAATGACTTTGTTCCACTGTGTTACGAAAAGTCTGTCAAAGGGAATCAGAACCTAGGTTTTCCTGATGGCTGGATGTTGGCTATCTAAAAATTCAGTTTCCTGAAAGCCAATTCACCATCAGTCAATGCACTGTGCTTACTTGTTTCTTTTCAAGTATTTTAAATATTCAGGTTTGCGTGACCTACTTTCACAGCTGCGTTTTAAGGGGTGTTAAATTGATTCTCTCCCCGTCACCTGCCACCACACTTGGATGCTGAGGGTAGGGGGAGGTGGAAGCTGAGGAAGGGAGGGGGGCTGATGGGGGGGCTGGTTTATAGACTAAACACTATAAGACATTTTCCTTTTCAAGAGTGTACTAATGAGTCATCATGAATATATTCTCTTTTTCCTTCTTTGGATCATGGGATTCTTGATCTATTAAATGTCACTAGTTGGCTTAAGATCTTTCCCCCTCCCTGTTTTGTTTTATTCCCACTTTCTCTTCTCATCTACCCCTGCGTTGCCCCCATCTCTGGCAAATGAGCTTGCTGTGTACCTTTTTGCTTGTTTGTGATCTTCCAGACTGGGTATTGTTTTGTGCACATGATTTAACTTACCCAAATGGTATTGTGTTCCAGATCACGTTTGTTTTCATTCAGCTCTCTCCAGACGCTGTCAGAGGGCATCCAAACGGTTTAGAGCACGTGTCGTCCACTGCTTCTTACCTCGAGATGCCCACTTCACCCAGCCCCTCCCTCTGTGATGGAGGCAGCCACTGGCCTCTGTCTCTACCTGAAGCGAGGCTGCAGTGAATATCCTGGTGCCTGCTCTTTTACAGACCGAATGGGCAGAGCTTTAGGCTGTACACCTAGGAGCAGGAATTCTGAATCATCAGAATTCACATGTTTCTATTCTGAGAACAAGAATTCCTGACGTTTCAGTGGAAAATTCTATAAACAGATGAGACCCACTTAACCTTCTGTGAAGAAAGAATTGAAAACTGTCAGGGGCTGAAACTGTGTGTGTGGCTGAAAATTCAGCTATTGTTGTTTTTTTTTTCCAGAGGAAAAACTCAAGAGGAAATGGGTTTTCATAGCATTAGGGGAATTCATGGGGCGAACGAGGGAGAGTTTTCCGTAGCAAGATTCTGTCAAGGATGTGTATGAAGCTTCTTTCCTTAGACAGAGGATGGTCAGGGCAGGGTCCACACTTGGTCTTGGGCGGGGAATCAGAGGGTCACTCCATGGGGGTAAAGTCAGTGTTCAAATTCAGCCCCCCACCGCCCTTGTCAAAGAGCCATTAGCCTTTTACCCAAGTCATGGTCATATTTAGATGATCTTACTTACAGAACACCCCCAAACTGCATTTCCAATCATGACCTGTGCTCTCTCTTCAATATTTCTACTGTTTTGAATGTGGATACCACTGGGGAGTAGAAATAGGGGTTGGGGCAGAGGAATACTATATTCATTAAAAGCTTTAAAAATGTGAACTTTGTGTATATGCAGCTTTGAGAAAAATAAAAAATTTAAAAATATTAAAAGAAACTCTGCTGTTAATTTTTTGTTGTATAAGTAATACCTACCCACTGGACAAAATTTAGTAAATTCAGAGAACCGCTCCCAAGCTTCACCATCTAGAAATATTTATGACAGACCTCTAACGCTACCTGGGCTTCCCAGGTAAAGAACCTGCCTGCCAATGCAGGAGACATAAGAGACGTGAGTTTGATCTGTGGGTTGGGAAGATCCCCTGGAGAAGGGCATGGCAACCCACTCCAGTATTCTTGCCTAGAGAGTCCCATGACAGTGGTGGATACTGTTTACTGGGTCGCAAAGAGTTGGACATGACTGAAGCAAGGAGATCCAACCAGTGAATCCTAAAGGAAATCAGTCCTGACTATTAATTGGAAGGATTGATGCTGCAGCTGAAACTCCAATACTTTGGCCACCTGATGTGAAGAAGCGACTCATTGGAAAAGACCCTGATGCTGGGAAAGATTGAAGGTGGGAGGAGAAGGGACGACAGAGGATGAGACGGTGGGATGGAATCACCAACTCGATAGACATGAGTTTGAGTAGGCTCCGGGAGCTGGTGATGGACAGGGAGGCCTGGCATGTTGCAGTCCATGGGGTCTCAAAGAGTTGGACATGACTGAGCGACTGAACTGAACTGAAGCAATGTAACACACATTGTTAACCAAAGCGACATAACTCACATTGTTATAGATTCTTTCATATTTTCTCAACATGTACATAGACATTTTTTCAAACAAAAATGAATCATGTCATTTTGCTTTTGTCACTTAAGAATATAGCTTTAGAATAAACTCCTAAGTCAAGGGGTGTTCATTTGATACTGTGTGAATTGGAATCCCTTTGTTTCCAGTGACAGAATTTCAGTGCTGTGTGTCTTGGGATTAAGTAGATGTAGGACTTAAATGCTTCCAGGACTCTCTATCTCTTCTCTCTTTGGTTGCTTTTTATGTAATCAGTTCATTCTTCTCTCTTACTGAACACTGGCAGAAAATATTGGGACCTGTTGTGGAATTTCACACCTTGCCATTTGAACTCTCCAAAGAAGTTTATCCCTGATTTTTATGGACTTCAAATCCAAAGTCCCACAAAGGGCACACTAGGTCACTGTGTGGTCAGGAAAGGTTCTCACAGAAACCTGGTGAGTGAAGTGGAGGAGGAATTTTAAGAAGAATGGACAAGGAAGAGAGACCGCTATTAACAGAAAGGGAGGATTCAGAGCAGAGAAAGTAATAGCATCTTCCATAGATTTGTGAGGATAAACTATACTCTAGTGAGTTTTGGGATTTCCTGGAGACTGGAGGCTGGCCTCTTTACCTCGAGACGGTAAACAGTTTGCCTGCAGTGCAGGAGACCTGGGTTCAATGCCTGGGTTGGAAGGATGCCCTGGAACAGCTACTGATTCCAGTATTCTTGCCTGGAGAATTCCATGGACAAAGGAGCCTGGCAGGCCCCAGCCCATGGGGTCACAAAGAGTCAGACATGACTGAGTGACTTTCACTTTCAGTGAGTACACACCAATATTCACTCTACGCAGCAATGTAGTGGCTGCCCATTGGCCAAAGTCTAAATGTTACTGGGACTATCGTCAACAAGAGCTTCGTCTTACGGGATTTTTATGTTCTGAATTCCCGTGCGATAGATGGCCCTGGCACTACTTCCCATCATCTCCTCCCGGGGAAGGACACTTCAGCAATTTCTGCTTGTTGTCTCCCTCTTAGAGACACTGCTTGCCGGATGTGGGGGTGGGGGCCAGTTTGAAGGTGACCCAGAGCTGTCAATTTTGCCAACTGTGACACTGTCATATGCTGTCTCTTCCTGGCACAGGTATGATGACTATACAGGAACACACACCAAAGGACACAGCAGCCAAAGCAAAACCACATGCCCCGGTGGGTGGCTTAACCTAGATTTTGCCCTGAAAAGCAGCCATGGCAGGATGAGCAAGCCCAGCCCTCAGGCACGATGCCCGGCTCTGACTGAGCTTGAATCCTGACTAACGCACAGTCTGGTCTTGGGGGACTTTTGGACAAAGATGTCAAGATCATTCATAGTTACCAGAAAAAATGCTTTCTGAAGTGTTCTGCCTTTTTTTTTTTTTTTTTGGCTGGTGGAAGCAAGGATACTTTTATTCCTCTTCTGGTTTTATGAAAATCAGACAGAAATGTAAATTTCACTCATATTGTCAGGGGTTGAGTACAGTTATATTCTCAGGGGCTGAGCCAGGGTGGTATGCTGAGTTTGGATGCTCTAGCCTGTGGCTAGAGCCATTTCCAGAAAGATGCAGTGGCCAGTGAAATGGAGCAGGACCCTGTAGAGCTCCAGGGCACAAAAGCCTTTCTGTGTCCTTCCCCTCAACCATTTCCTGATTATGGGTAATAGCCTTCAGTCTGCCTGCATGACCTTCCCTGAGTTCCAGTAGAAACAGGTTCAAACAGTTGCCAGTTAGGGAAGGGAGGGGATACAGAGGAGGAACAGTCAAGAAACAGCAGTGCAGCCTTGGAGTAAAGCTCCGGTTCCCCCTCAAGGGACATGTGTGTGTGTGTGTGTGTGTGTGTGTGTGTGTGTGTGAGTGCTCAGCTGTGTCTGACTCTTTGCGACCCCAGGGACTGTAGCCCAACAGGCCCCTACGTCCATAGGATTTTCCAGGCAAGAATACTGGAATGGATTACCATTTCCTCCTCCGGGGGATCTTCCTGACCCAGAGATTTCCTGTTTCCTGTGGCTCCTGCATCTGCAGGCCTTTTTTTTTTCCTGGTGGCACCTCTGTATATGTCGTTATGTATAGCCCTAGCTCTCGAACAGTATCTTTGAGCTGTTTTGCAGATACTGAAACAGTACTAGGTGGGAGAAGTTAAAAGCATGCTCCTATAGGCACAGAGACCCCAGACCTGTTGAAACTGGAAGGTTGATGATGCTGACCCCCATTCACCTCACCACCAACCAATCAGAAAAATGTCCATGAGCTGATCAAGCCCTCTTTGAAACATTTCTATAGAACTCCTCACTATCCACTCCAGGTGGGGACACACAGTTCTGAGGACATTAGGCTGCTGCGGCCCCCTTTACCTGGCAAAGCAACAGAGCTATTCTTTTCTGCTGCTGCTGCTGCTCCTAAGTCACTTCAGTCGTGTCCGACTCTGTGGGACCCCATAGACTGCAGCCCACCAGGCTCCCCCGTCCCTGGGATTCTCCAGGCAAGAACACTGGAGTGGGTTGCCATTTCCTTCTCCAATGCAGGAAAGTGAAAAGTGAAAGTGAAGTCGCTCAGTCGTGTCCGACTCTTCACGACCCCATGGACTGCAGCCTACCAGGCTCCTCCGCCCATGGGATTTTCCAGGCAAGAGTACTGGAGTGGGGTGCCATTGCCTTCTCCCACTCTTTTCTACTTTATGCAAAACTCTGAGATTTAATTTGGTATTGGGGTACAGAAGCCAGATACAGCTTCACCAAAGGCAAGGGTGAGTGGATTTAGACGGTAATGTTTGCCTCCTGTTCTCTGAGTAGTGTTGGAAGCCCTATGACCTGCCAAGGGCAAGGAGATGCTTTTATAACCACCCAGTAGGTGGGAGGAGGTAAGTGTTCTTCAAGTCAATCCATGTGTGGGTTGCCTTCTTCCTAACAAAGACCAAGATATTCTTTAGTCTTAGATACATACCGCCCTGTTTCATCAGGTATTTTAGCCATAAAATCCCAAATCTGCAAGTGTTCCTGTCTGTACCTGACATTGTCCATCTAACTTTTACCCAAATGATCTCTGCTCATCTGAGTGGAAAATCCCCTCCTTGTAAGGTGAACCCGGTCATGTTTGTTCTCAAATCGCTTAATCCTCTCTGAGTCTGAGTGCTCTGTCACTGTGCTTCGGGATCCCGCTCTCTCCCACAGGAGATGAACATCTAGCTCCTGGGGAAGGCAAGAACCTGGAGGCAGAGCCAGCTGGCCAGCATCCTACCCCTATTCTGGGATCGTACCAGCACGCTGCATTTAAAGAGATGCGCAGAAATAGTCAAACCAGAGATCACAGGATCTCATACTTTGTGTTTAGAATGAAAAATCAAGGTGATCACTTATTAAATACATTTTTATTGAACATCAGCTTAATTTCAGGAACATTTCAGATACATTGTCAAAGACTTAGAAGTTTGTTCTGCACCCAACAATAGTTTTATGCCTTTACATTTTCATTTCGTTTTCATGAACACCTCGTGAGGTAGACACATCATTAATATCTCCATTCTACATATGACGGAATCTGGGCCTAGAGAGGTCAAACAATTTGCCCAAAGTGGCACAGCTGGTGAAGGGCAAGGATCCGCCAGTCTCATTCTGGTGCCTGTGTCTGAACTCCATACACTATGGCTTTCCTATACTCAGAAGGACACATTGGTTACAGATGTGGTTGCAGACTGGCATCTTGGCAGTGCTCTCAAATGAGTTTTCCAGGCAGGATATTTCCTTAAGGTAAGATGGTCAATCTCATGTATGAACGATTGATTTTTTTTTAGTAAAACTTATCACATACTAGTAACACATACCAGAGTGAAGGCATGCTACATGATAGTAGAATAGTTAGAATATAAAATTACTGTAATGAGGTTTCACTGATTTTTTTTTTTAGTTCTTCTTTCTGTTTTGTTTGTTTGTTTGTTTGTTTTTAAATCTGGTCTTTCCCTTCCAGTTATGAGTGCCTGTGAACACAACTTTGTCTTTGAGCTGTTGTATGTACAACAGCCATACACCAGCTGCCATTGGTTGGGGGCTTGTATGTATTTCTTGCTAAGCATTCCCTTTTAAAATTCTCAAATCGACTGTAAGTATTATTGTCCCCATTTTACAGAAGAGGAAGCTAAGATTTATATAAGGTTAACTGAGGCTCAGGGAGGCTACACCAGGACTAGTAAACAAGAGGGGCAGGATTCAAACCTGGTCCCCCTGAACCCCCAGGCACATACATATAATCACCAAATAAGCTTCCCTGTGTGGAGACTTGGTGGCTCCTGGGCATCGTGAGACCACACTGGTGTCAGAGGACAGAATGTGAACGCAGGCTTCTGTAATACCATCAGCAAATATAAGCCTACCTAAAGTACTGAGCATATCCTGAGGAACACTGTTAAAGATAGACATTATTTTGGCCACGCCATGCAGCATGTGGGATCTTAGTTCCCCAAGCAGGGATCAAAGCTGCATCCTTGCATTGGAAGTATGAAGTCGTAACCACTGGACTGCCAAGAAAGTCCTAAAGATAGAAATTTTGAAAGAGAAATTGGACGGCAGGTCAGGATCCCTTCTTTAGTAGCAGGTAAAAATGATTGTGGGCTTTCCAACTCCCTTACATGTATTCTCATTCCATTCCTCATAAAACCGTATGTGGTAGGTACAATGGCTGTTATTATTCCCATTTTATAGATGGGAAACTGAGTCACATGTATATTTCTTAGTGAGTAGCTCTCTTTGGGTGGACTTGTTAGTAGACAGTGTGCCAGGCTTATATAATGGGCTGTGTAAAAGAATTATGTTTTGGTTTGACAGAAAAAACCAAAATTCTGTAAAGCAATTATCCTTCAATAAAAAATAAATTAATTAAAAAAAAGAATTATGTTTTGGAACCAGTCATGCTGTGACTTGCAATTCCATTGCATTGTGCTATATTCATAGATTCAATTTCTTTACTTAGACTCTTAGCCCCTTTGAGCTGGAGCCCCATCTCCTAAGGGTCATGCTCTCCCCTGGGTGGTCCAGGGCTGAAGCACAGCCCATCCTAAAATCCTTACTGTGTGTCAAGAGCACGTGAGTGGGTCTAGTTGCGGGTGCAGGCACAGAGCTCTGTGTGTGGAAAGTAGAACTCTGGCTCACTTTTGAAGCCAGGGCTCCCTTTTTCTCCCTTCCTGAGAGCATGAGAGTGTGATAACAAAATCAGTCATTTTCTTAAGAGAAACGGTAGTAGGTACTTTCAGCCACAGAAGGCGAATCTCTTCTGTTTCTCCAAGGACTGGGCTTTGCCAGCCCTGCTGTAGCTGGTTGAAGGGGACCAAACCTCTCAGGAAGACGGACTTGGTTCCGTTTGACCAGCCAGAGCAGGGGGCAGCTCCTGGGGGAGGTGACTGCAGCCTCTAGGGCGAGGATTCTTGGTGTGTCCCGAGCATCCCTGGTTCAAGCCTGCAACACAGAAGGAGCTGGCATTAGCATGAATCAGATCCCGGGAGCTTGCCTTGTCCAGAACGCTCTCTTTGGATTTGTGAAAACCATAAGTAATTTGTATTTTGCATTGCACAACTTTATGTCTTTTATCCTTATTCTTTTTTCAAATATGAAATTGTGAAGAACTAACATGATATAGAATTGTAGAATTTGGAAAATAAAAATCTCCCACATTTTTCGCTCCTCTGATTTTCCAAAACAACATTCTGAAGTAAGCTTTTGAATATCTTATATCATAATGTTTAAAATAGTTTATAATTTTAATTCAAATGCAGTATATTTATGAAAGAATAAATGTAACACGTGTGTAAATTATGACACATAGTGATGAAATTAATACCAACAACAAACAACTGTTTACCTTAGAAAAAGAACTGGTGAAATCAATACTATTGAAGCTTTCTGCATGCTTTTCCTAGTTTATCTCTTTAGTTTCCCCTCATAGGTAATTATTATTCTGAGCTCTGTTTTTCATACAATTTAAATGTTCTTCTTTATAGTTTTTACCAGAATAAAATATTATTTCCTAAATAATTTATTGCTTGTTTTTTTTTACATAATAGTATCATACAGGAGGTATTCTGCTATAATGGTATTTTCACCTAAAATGATATTTGTAAGATTTATCCATATTTTGTGGCAGCAGTCATTTATTAATTTTAATTATTTTTATAGCTTTCTACTGTAAGAGTATACATCAGTTTCATTAGTCATTCTCCAGGTGATAGACAGTGAGGCTGTTTGGTTTCGACAAATGGCCAGAATTGACTAAATGGTTGTCCCATGGAGGTTGGGAAATCTTTGATTCTTATATTTTTTGAAGGAGAAGTCTGGGCTCCAGTGTGTAGGAACCTGTAGGCTGACCTTGCAAAGGAAAAGCAACGTTGACCAGTCCCAGACATCTGACGGTGGGCCCAGAGACCTGGTAAAAACTGCTCTTCAGGTGATTCTGATGAAGCTAAAGTCAGAACCACTGTGTGAGCAGAGGTACCCACTGGTTTCTCTGTGTTTTTGGGAAAGTGTGGCCAAGGGGTCAAGGAGCTGATCAAGGAGGATATCTTCCCCAGGAAGGTGGCCTGGCTATCTTCATCATGCATTTGAGCAGGTGAGGGAAGAGATAAGAAGAAAGGATATTTTGAACAGTGCTGGGAAATTGCTCTTGGGGGTGGGCTTGCCAGCCCTTTTATATCCCCTTCCTGATGAAGGGAGTGAAATGAAGCAGAAAGCCTTGGCCTTGGAGTCATACTTACCTGGGATCAGATCCCATGGATGGCTCCTGGCTCTCTTGCTTTTCAGAAGTTAAACCTCAATTTATGCCTCTGTGCAGTTGGGGGAGCATACCTACCACACCGACTTGTTGTAAGTCTTAGTGGAAACAAAGGAAAGAGGTCCAGGGGACCCTTTCAGGGGTCATGGGAAAGTCCTAGGGACAATCCCCACTGCTTCTGAGGTCAAGAGTTTCACTCTCAGTGCCAGTTTGTCCTTTAAATGTTTCCCTTCCCTTCCCTTGACTGCAAGTATTTTCATTTTGTCTCTGAAGTTGTGGAAACCACTGACAGGAAAAAGCCGAGCTGGTTTGCCTAGCCAAGCAGACCTCTGCCAGGGGCGTCCCAGCTTGAGAGCACTGCCTGGGGTCAATAAGACACCCCAGAAACCGAAGTGCTCACCGAGGCACCAGAGAAGTGGCAGGTGTGACAGTGGTGGAGGACCAGGGGTCCCGCCAACTGTGACTGGTCCAGAGTGATGCTGGTGCAGCCTTTCTTGTTCTGAATCCCCGCCTCCTTGGCTGGCATCCTGCAACTCTGCAGATAAGTACCTCATCTTTACCCTCTGCTCCTACCTGTGATACAGGTGTCTTGCAGCCACAGCTTATGGTTCACTAGCTCTTCCCCTGGCTACTGCTATCCTAGCCCAACAATCCTCTGGTTCCTTCTAAGGAGCAAGGGTTAGACAGGCAGCCATGCAGGTGGAGGTCAGCCAGGTGGAAAAAGTGCATTGTCCATCTCATCCCTCAAGCCCCTGGCACTGCAATTTCCTCAACTCAGGACACTGGTCTTCATCACCTCTCCCCTATTCTTCATTCACGTCCTGCCGCACTCACACATTACAACCCCAATTTCTGAGCAGATGACATGAAATAAATCTTAGGGTAGGAAAAGGAAAACTATCTTTGGAGCAGGTATGATTTAGAAAAGGGAAGGGCTGTCACTGAAAAGAAGCACAACTTGGAGGTATCTGCCCATTTTACAGGTTTAAAGACAAAGCAATGCTTGTAAAAGAAGGGCAATAATTTTCTTTGGGAGATAATGTACTATCATACACCCATGTCAGCGATTTCAAAGTAACATGATCTAAAGGAAGGGTTTCTCGACCTCGGCATATTGACATTTAGATAAGTCTCTGTTGTGGGGGCTGTCCTGTGCATTGTAGGGTGTTTGGCAGCTTCTCTGATCTGTGCCCACTTGATACCAGTAGAACTGCCTAGTTGTGACAAACAGGAATGTCCCCAGACATTGCCAAATGTGCCCCAGGTGGGGGGCTAAATCACCTCCAGTTGAGAATTGCTGATCTAAAACTGTAAGTTTCTCTGTTCCATCCTGTAGCTGCCCCATTGGTAGTAATTCTCCCACATTCTTCTAAGTTTCCCCCAATTTTCAAGGAGCCCAGTTTGGCTGCCCTTGAAGGACATCTGGTGTCTGGAAGAGGCAGGCAGGTGATGTCACCTGTATTGCTGCAGTCCGGGGAGGGGTTCAGCCCCTTGTGCTCTGGGTGCTGTTGCCCAATGGGGATGGCAGCCTTCACTGCTGACCACTCAGCCTTCACCTGCCATCGGCTTTGTAAACATGGTGGCCCCTCCCTTTGTCCTTTCCTTCCCTCCTTATCCCAAGCTCTCATTCTGGGGCTTCTCAGTTCCAGTTAACAGCCCCTTCCTGTGTATCTCAGCACACATCCATCCAATCTTGCGGTGTCTCCTTTTGTTGTTTGGCTTGAGAACTTGTAGTAGAAGTTTAGTGTGGTCCCAGCCCTCATGTCACACACTCACCCAACAAGAAGGAAGCAGAGCCATGGGATGCAGGAAGCCCTCCTGAGGCTGGGCATCAGTGAGGGAGGGAGATCCTTCTCAGAGCTGGGATTAGCTGATGGCTAAGCCTTGGGGGACCACAGTTTCTCCTCATAACTGAGGCCTTCCTCTCTACTTCCACCTCCTTCCTGGTGTGGGTTCAGGCCCTTTAGGCTCAAGGCTGGGAACAAAGGGGTTCAGGGAAGAGGAGAGAAAGGAACTAAGCCAACTGGATGAATGAGTCTCTATTCTAACACCTCAAACCTTTTCCATAGACAGCCTCTGTCAGTACTGCTTGGTAACAGGTTGTGATACAAAGGGGAAAAGACAGCAGAGCAGGGTCAGGGGACTGGCTGTGTGATAAGGCTGGATCCCCTGAGCCTCCCAGCTCCTAGCCATCTGCAGTGAGAACCCTTGGAGATGCAAAGAACTACCTTAAGACACCAGTAATGATGAAGCAAAGTGATACAGCCAGGTATGAAGGCTTTATGGTTCAGTTTGGTTGATAGAAACATCTTTCAGGAGCAAAAGGACAGGAGGAAGGAGCTTGGATGGTGAGGGCTGACCTTGTGACAAATCTTCAGATGATGTGTGCTCTCCTCGAATGAGGAGCTAAGTGTGGGGAGATGGCCACGGAGGGCACTCAGGGACCACAATCAATGTGCCTGATCCTTGGGTGGAGGATGAAACCTCAGGAGGGAGAGAAAGGATGTGGGGAGGACTCCAGGCAAGATTTGGAGGCTCTCCCTTTCTCAATGAGGATGCCCGTGGGCACAAGGCCGGGATGGGGAAGAGGGGACCAGGTGCTCTGGGTGGGACCGTGGGGCCGAGGAGAGGCGCTCGCCGAAACCACACACTTCCTTACATTCCATAGCAAAGTAATCCGTATGGGGATATAAAGAAGCATGTGGCCTTGGGAAGCAGTCTTGGCCCCTGCCTGCTTCCTCCATCGTCGGGATGCAGCCCCACATCTCAGATGGGGGCCCCCTCCCACTCTTCTCCTCCTCTAGGTGCTGAAGCTTGGAGGATAGGGCTCCCGGGACCTCACGCCATCACCCCAGCATTCCCCTCAAACCGTCCTGCGACACATCTGTTGTGAGGCACAGGGGTGCTTTGGGGCGGGGTGGGGGTCCAGCCCTTGCTCTACTGTTTGCTCAGGAAAAAATGGCACCCAAGTTTCTCTAGCTTATTTTCATTCACTTATAATGTATCAAAACTTTTATTATTACTATTCACTAGTTTGCCTTGGTTTTATACAGGTCAATATGATTCTGTTTTAACATTTGGAATCCCATGAAGGAAAATTAGAGAGAAAGAGAAAGAGAGGGAGAGAGAAAAAGCGGGCGACAGAGAGCATCCTACAGAGATGCTATTGTGCACATGCGCAGTGAAGGACCCCTGCTCGGACCGTACCAGGCCTTCCTGCGCTTCCTACTGTGTGTCTGTCGTGGGCACAGTTGATGGGCTGCAGCTGCCACGCAGCATTCTGAGCACCACTGTGGAGCAGATTCTGCTCCCCCTTGCTCATCACCTGCCCTACTATCCGTGAGGTCCAAGCTGCAGAAAAGTGAGGGACGCTGGCAGCTGGGGAGTCACCCACAGTCTGGACAGGCCACCCCGGCTGAAGAGTGATGGGGTTTTTCAGCTTCAGAGGATCGAATACTCTGCCAGGAAACAGAGAGAATGCAGAGGGAAGAATTGTGCCCCAAGGAAGGTTTGGGCCTCACAGCGTTGACAAGGGCAAGCAATGAAATCTAGTAAAAGTAACACAAATAAGAACAAAAATGTTTTCAAGCATGTTCTCTATGACAGAGATGATTTTTGGTGCTCTGACAAGTTCCTTGAATCCTCTCTACTCTATGAAATAGCTGTTAACCTTCATCTGGTTTTACAGTTCGGGGTTGTAGAAATGAATCTGTTCACACATATGTAAATGGTAAGCCCTTAAAAGAGTGAATCAGGTTGGAAGGACAGTCTTGGATCCACCCATGGAGATAGGCTTGGAAGTTGGGAATTCAACGGGAAGCAAGGGAAGAAAATGTCTATATGTTTTATACTCTGTGAACATTGATTCCTCTGCAGCTGTACCCTTGAGGTGGTGGCTTATCTACCATACTTTTTCTCAGGAAAATGACACCCCAGTCAAAATCTTTATGGCTGATCTCAGGAATTATCCAATAACTCATTTAATCCAATCCAAGGGCTTATGAATCAACTTCTGCTGTGAAAACAAAGTTGTCCCCCATAGTCAAGTACAAACAGTGTGAGTGAGAATGTGGGACTGTTCTTTCTCCCCCAGGTTTGGGGGCTGTGGTCAGTTAAAACAAGGGCTGGTGGGGAGGAGAGACAGAGTGACCAATGAGAAATTGTAGCTGTGCCTTTGAGATCAAAATGTCTCATCTCTTCCACTGAACCAGAGAACTCAGAGTTGAGTACAGGTTCATTTTAACTGGTTAAATCCTTCACATCTAGATCTGAAATGCCATGCATGGCACATGCTTTTCAGGAATGAGAATTTGCATAAGTGAGAGAGACTGAGGTTTTTGGTCCTGAGAACTAGAAAGAGCCAGTTTTAAGGGACCTGTCCTTCATAAACCAGCTGAGAGCCAGAAGTGATTAATTCATGTAAGGATACAAAAAAAAAAAAAAAATCAATTTCCAAAGAAATGATGCCAGAAAACCAAGACCATGCTAACCATCGCTGGGGTAAGACTGTCTCTAGCATTTGGATGTGAATTATTTTGTCTTTTGGTCAAGCCCAACCTCATATGGTCAAAAGATTATTTAAAAGTTCCTTTCAACATTTCAGACAAAACCAACAATAAACTTTGAAGAACCAAATACTTGATTGTTTTGAGTCTCATTTCCTTTTCCACGTCATCTAACTTAAAATATCAGGAAGGAAATTCATGGCAATTCATGGAACAGATGTGGAAATGAAGGGAAAGGTAGGCTGGAAAAACAAAACAAAGCAAATAGCTGTAATAAAATCAGAATCTTTCAGACCAGCATAAATGGGAGGAAAAATTCTAGGAAAGGACTATAAAAACATGTTTCTGAGTTTTGTATAGGCCAAGGGACATTGATACAGCAATTGGCTTTAGGTCTTTTTCCCAGATTATTTTTTTAGCTTCTTACCTGCCCAAATCTCCTGATTTTGGCTGGTGGTGTTAGTAGGAAGGATGGGGAGGGATGTTGTGTCACATGGCCACAAGTGTGCTCTATGGTGTTGGTGAAATCACTACCCTTTCTCTTTCATTCCTGTAATAGTTGCATAACTCCATCTACCCACCACAGCGTGGGTTAAAGATTAATGAGATAACACATGTGGAGGGTCTTGAGTTTCATAGAACAGGCTGATGGCTGTATAAAATGTCACTCAACATGGTATTGAAAACAAGATTTATTTTCCCCTCCTTCTGCCCTGTAGTCAGTGGATCACAAGACTTAAATTTCGCTTGTTCTTGAGAAACTCCATTTAAAAGCATTCAGAACTTAAGTAACAGTCAAGGTAGCATGAAAAGCATAAGCAGAAATTACAGTTCTTTCCTATTTCTTTCACCAATCAGGGCAGTACTTGAATATAAGTGTCTCAGAAACAACATGAGAAGGAAGGACGGTGGTTTCCCATGAATGGCCTCAGAAAGACTCTTGCATTTGGGCAAAATCAAGGATGAGCTAAAACAAGGAGAGGTCTGAATGATAGACAATGGAAGCTTCAAGATTACTGCTGGCAGAGGGGTGTAGGTAGGAAGGACCTGGCTTGGGCATCTGTGCATTCTGGCTCTGTGACTCTGAGCAAGCTACTTAACCTCTCTGAACCTGTTTCCTCATCTGTAAAGTGATTGTAATGCTACTGATCCAACAGAAGTCTTCAGTGAAATAGATGGATGTACAGTGCCATGAACCCAGTATTAGAAGTCTAATAAATGGTCTCTATCACTCTTGTTACTACTATTCAATATATTCTTTATTAATTAATATTAATATGGCAGCAGAGACTACCCACTCCATGGAAGTCCTTATGTCTGACCCGTTTTAAAGAGTTTCATCCACATGACAGTTGTACAAGGGGTGGTTCTAAGATATTTGGGAAAGCTTAAATATTTTTAAAAAATACATCTTTCACAATTTTGGTTTCCCTTATTTAAAAAAATCACATTTGTAATCATTTCGTATGTCTGAAAAAGATTTGTTAAGGAAGGGAATTCATCAGTATCATATCTGACAAGGATCAACAGAGGTTCTGAATATCCAGAGCTCTAGTCTCATTTTCAGGACTTTTAGGAAAAGACATGAACGGTGAGACACTCAGACTGTCCCCTTATCCATCTTAAAGCCTTGCCCTCTGACGACAGAGCTGACCCTACCTAGTCAGCCCTGTGCTGGATGAAGAGAAAGCAAGACTGCGGGAAAATCGCCCCCATTTCACTCTCTGAATTTCGAGTAGAAGCATCTTAGTTTTCTCTCTCCCTTCTCTGCCCCATAGAAAGGCCTGATAAAAGTTTCTTACAATAGAACCCAAAAGTTGATGCTTTTATGGGGATTAGGATCCTTCTGGTGTCTGCAGGAGGAACAGTCCACACAGATGCATCTACCCTGGGAGTCTGAGCTCTTGTGACCTGTACTGGAGTCACTGCCGGTGTGCTCGGTGGCTGCCATGAAACAGAAGCTATTCTGGAGTTCACCGAGGCTCAGGCCAAATTATTTGGGGCTTACCATCATCTGGCTGAGGGGGTAGGAAATAAAACAGTGGTCCCTCCTTTTAAGGCAAGCCTAGGTTAATGTGTGGAGACAGAACCTTTTTTTTCCAAAGGCTCAGCCAGACATCTTGCTATTTTTAGAGGACTGGCCAGTCCTGAATGTTGATTCCATCATGGGCATGAGCCTGATTTTAACTTCCCAGGGCCAGCCAAGAGCAAGGGCAGCTCCCAAACCCATCTTCTCTCCCTGCAGGCACCCTGCCACTTCTCTCAATGGTATTTCACCATCACTGCCATGCTTACCCTGTTTCTCATCAGAGCTGGAGGGCTGAACTGATACTTAGGAGGAGGCTGGGGCAAGGGGATGAGCAGAGAGAGCCGGCATGATACTAAGTCACTTACTTCTTTATGCTTCCAGCCATTCTGTGAAGTACCTTTCATTACACAGGATGAAACTCACTCCAGCAGGTTAGATAACCTGGAGGCAAGGAGTGGTTAGGAAACACCCACATCACACAGCTGATAAATAACTAACCTAGGATTTGAAGGACCTCTTTGACCCAAAGCACACATTCATTTCATGTGCTGTATATCCCAACCTCATCTGAGCCTAGAGCCATAGAGGCACCTATTAAAACCCCTGTTCCCAACAACCCAGAGCCACAGAATCAGAATCTCCATGGCACTGGCCCGACATTCACATTTTAAACAAGATTCTTCTAGGGGATTTCTAGGCTCTGCAAATTTGGGAAAGAACAGCTCTGGGAGAGCTGCTTTCAAACATAGAGAGAACATTAGAATCATAAGGGAGCTTGTTAAAAATGCAGGTTCTTCTGTCTTGCCCACCAAAGCTCCTGAGAAGCCAGGGAGCCTGGACTCAGGAATCTGCATTCTCAATTATTCTGCTGAAAGTGGGCAGAAGACTTTGAAAAACAGGGACCTAATAATAAATAAGAAAGAGAGAAGTAGATACTAAAGTAATGAAATCATTTAATACTGGAAAGGACTCATTTGACAGCAGTCCAAGGAAAATTATTTAGTTTGGATTTAAGGAAGAATTTCTTGCAGACATGACGACAAATGGGTGATCTCTTTCTACTATGTGAACAGTGAACATATTAGTAGCAGAAAGGGGAGCAGGCACTGTGGTCTGTACCTGGCCACTGACATCTTATCTTTTCCATGTTCCTGAATCTCAGCTTCTACCTGGAATGTTCTTTTCCCTTTGCTTATCTTCACTAGTTAAAATTTCTCTCAAATCTTAGTTCAAAAGATACTTGCTCCACGAAGTTTTCTCCCAGTTTCCCCTCTTCTTCTTTGTTTCTATTGTTTGCACCTGTCATTGGGCATGCATCACATCTCACCCTGCTGTTGGATTCCCTGGGTACCTGTAATGCACACGTTTCCTCACAAAAAGGGCTAGGACCTGACAGCTTTGTTTTTGATTCCCCACACTGCTGCTCAGTGAAGGCCTTTTGCTCAATAAGGGTGGAGGAGATAAAGCCATCACCGCTGTTACTCTTACTATGTAAGTTTCTCAGCACTGTAACAGGCAACTTTTATTAAATATTCCTATTTTGCTGATGAAGGACACAAGGCACTGATTGAGAGATTGCTGTTTGTGGAGGGGTCTCTTTTAGAAGTGATAGCGCTGTAGGCGACCAGAGTCCCGCCTGTAGGGAGATCTGAGTTCTGTGTTAAGGAAAGAGCACTTTAAAAAACCTTAAGCTTCGAACTTGGTATAACAAAGTCCCCTGGAGGGCTGGCTAAGGCATAGAATGCTGGCCCCACCCCAGGAGTGCCTGACTCAGTAAGTCTGGAAGTGAGAGAAAGTGAAAGTTGCTCAGTCTTGTCAGACTCTTCGTGACCCCATGGACTATACAGGCCCTGGAATTCTCCAGGCCAGAATACAGGAGTGGGTAGCCTTTCCCTTCTCCATGGAATCTTCCCGACCCAAGGATAGAACCCAGGTCTCCCATGTTACAGGCAGACTCTTTACTAGCTGAGCTATGCCTGGGAAGCAGTAAGTCTGGAGTGGGATCCAAGACTTGGCATCTCTAACAGGCTCCTGGGTGATTCTGATGCTGCTGGTCTGGGAACCACACTTGGGGGAGCCACTGCTCTAGTTTAATAGTATCTGAATAATTCAGGGGCAAAGAATCAGCCCTTACATTCCGAACTTTCTAAAAATGAGGAGGTGAGGAAGAGGAGTAAAGCCATACAGAAGCCAGAAAGGCGTGAGCTCCATTCAGGGGTGAGGTTGTAGGAGCTTTCACCAGTGAGGGTGCAGAGAGACACACAACACTCCAAAGACAGAAGCCCAGTCTATGAAGTTACTAACTGACTAAAAGAGTTTTCAGTTTGAGGGGTTGTACACAACTGGGGGCCATTTCTTTGGCTCCCAATTCTTACGAATAAACTTCAAATGGGATTTGCTGAAGAATGGATATAAAATGAGGTGGACATTTTTTTTGGGAAGCTATCTCAGCAGAGGGTCCCCTGACATATGACCTCACATTGTACTTGCAGAGGGATCATAATGATAACACAGCACAATAATACAGAATATTGATAAAACTCTGTAGCTCCAAAATCTCTTTTTTTTTTTTTTTTTTTTTTAAAGTGCACCTGTTAAATTGAGTGAAGATCAAGAATCGCTTAAGATCCAGGGAACACATTAGAGAATCTGGTTCTTGTCCTAGTTTTCCAAAGAAGTACATTGCTCAGGGACTTCTCAGTTTTTTAATAAGATGGAGCACTTCATATTGTTATAGTGGGGACGTCTGTGGGGGTCATTGGAAGAAAATGCTCCCATTCAGTGATTATTTGAGATACATGACAGATTAGAACTGCCTTTGCATTGCTTTGAAGAACATTTCAACATATTATTATTATTTTGAATGTAAAATAACCAAGGCACTGAAAGGGCAAGAGACCAGTTCAAGGTCACAAGGTCCGAGTCTCGTTCATCCCTTCCCCAAGTCCACCTCTTCTTTAGGCCATGGAGCAGCCCCTAGGCGACTGTGGAATCTCTACCCTCTTCTGTTCCACCCACCCTCCTTCCCCTCTGCTTTTGCTTCAAGCCCCAGCACACAGAATCGGGTTCACTGTCGGGACCCAGCCAACAAGTCAGTCCCACACACCAATCATGCGGGCTGGGGCGATTTCTCTCCTCCAATTCCCCTGGCCTGGCTCTGCCTGATGGAGCTGGATTCCAGCGATGTCCTCCCCCGCCCCTGTGGGATGCAGATGTGAAGCTTCACCTGCTTCTGGAGACACCGTGGAGCTGGCTTCAGATGACAGAAGCAGGCTGCCCGCAGGGCTTCCCCAAAATGCACAAAGAGAGAAAGACAGATGGGCCAGGCAGGAACGGCCAGAGGACAGTTAGAGGAGAAAGCCCTCCCCCTACCCCACCACCCGCGGGAGCAGCTCTGTACCTACCTGGGGAAAAGTTGCCGCCGGGTCCCTCCTCTGTATGCCTTCTTCCCTGGCAGGCTCCAGCCCCGTGGAGGTGTTTGGAGCGTGGATTTTTTTTTTTTTCCAGAGCTAGCAGTGTTGGCTTGCATTTCTATGCCTTCCTGTCAGAATTCTCTCAAGGAAACAGCAGCTGGTGAGCTCAGAAATGTCAGTCAGAATCTTGGCCTAGTTTGGGGCCTTGAAGATTCTTGCAGAAAGTTAAAAAGGTTTCTGGGCCAGTGTCTCCTCTGGGTTTTCCCTCTCCTGCTTCTCACCTTTTCCATCTTCTATTTTATTTATTTATTTATTTTTCATTTTTACCTCAGGAACTGGCTACTTAAATCGCCTGCCTCTGTCTTTCTGATGGTTCCCTTTGGAGTCTGGCTATGGCGCTTCTCCCAGTCAGCCAAACTGCCTGGTGATTTTCTAAGCATTTAGCTTGTGCGCTTACTCCTTATTTTATCTCCTTACTTGTTCCCTTTTCCTGTTTCCTCCTTTTCTCTTCACGCACATCTTTTTAATCATCATTTCTCCTTATTTGTGTCAGGTCTGCTCACTGGCTCTTTATCCCTTTCGTTCTTTTTTTTTTTTTTTCCTAGCTTTACCTCTTATTGTGTCCTGCCTAGCTCTGCTGCCCCCTCTCCACCTGTTCCCCGGGCAGGCTTGCTCTCCGCCTTCTTCGTCTCTGCCCTCAGAAGGCCAGCCTCTGCCTTTTGTACCCTCCAGCCCTCCGCCCACCCCCAGCACGCTCTCCCACCTGTTTGTGTCTTTTAAGGGCCTTGGTCATGTCCATGCCTTCTGTCCACCTCAATCACTGCAGTGACGGGCCTCTGAAAGCTGTTAAATGACACCTCTTCAGCTGTCCCCTCGCAAGGAGAAATGCCCTTTGCTAAACCCTTTCTCACACAGACCAGTCTATAGTCATGCTTCTGTTTACGGAATACCCTATTATTTTCAAGAGTACAGAACAGAAATTTATTTCAAGTGAATGAATCTCCATCTCTCGGCACTAGGTTTCTTTGAAGTGATGTTAATACATAGCTTTTCTGGTGGCTCAGATGGTAAAGAATCCACCTACAATGCAGGAAACCTGGGCTCGATCCCTGGGTTGGGAAGATCCCCCACAGAAAGGAATGGCTAACCATCCAGCATTCTGGCCTGGAGAATTCTATAAACAGAGGAGTCTAGCAGGCTATAGTCCATAGGGTTACAAAGAGTCGGACAGGACTGAGCGACTTTCACTTCACTAATATGTAACACCTCAGATACAGTCCTTTTAGCGTGTCTCAATTTTGGCCACTTTTCGAACCAGAGAGTGCTCCTAGTGGACTTATGGAAAACGTGGCTAGCTGGGGACTTGAAAAGATGCTCAGTTGTGTATATTTAGTATGTCTGTATGTGTGTGTGTGTATGTTTGTGTATGTGCTCCAGTTGCTCAGTCGTGTCAGACTCTGCGACCCCATGGACCATAGTCCACCAGACTCCTCTGTCCATGGGATTCTCCAGGCAAGAATACTGGAGTGGGTTGCCATTTCCTACCCCAGGGGATCTTCCGGGCCCAGAGACTGAACCCATATCTCTTGTCTCTTGTGTCTCCTGCACTGGCAGGCAGATTCTTTACCACTAATGCCACCTGGGAAGCCCCATATTTAGGGGTAGTGCCTGCCAAATTGCAGTGTAACATAGAAGGCACTGGAATCATAAACAAATGCCTACATTCCCTGACTTAAAAGACTTAAACAGTTTCTTTTGAGGATAGGACGTGTATATGGAAAAACAAGTATATGAAAAATATGATAATTGCAAACTGATAGTACACTGCTATTGGCATTCAGATACAAGGAATGATGAGTGGGGGCAAGGTTGGGAAATCTTCCTGGAGGATGTTGGGTTTCACCTGGGTCCTGAAGGTAGGGGGTCTGACATACCTGGAGAGATGAGGGAGGGACTTTCCCAGGTGGGTGAACACTTGAGCAGATGCCTGGAAGCATATATGTACAGAGAATGCTTAGGAAATCCTGATTAACCTGAGGCCAGATCCAGGACTTTGTAAAGGGTCAGCCTGTGGTGCAGTTTTGGAGACAGAGCCCATATACTCGTAGTGGGAGATTTCTATTTCTAAAAAAGAGTTCCTTTAGCCAACCCACACCTTGATAGGTGCTTAATTTTATTATTTATTTTTCTTTTTTTGTTTATTTTTTCTTGTTTTCTAGTGCCTTCATTTTAAAAAGAAAAAAATGCTATAGTGTTATGATTTCTACAATTTAGGCATGTGTGGATTCTTTGAGAATTAACATCTGAAAAACCACAGTCTGAAATCTATTGCTATTGAATATAGAGAGAAATGATTTCTTTCCAAAGCCCAAATATTAAGATTCTGTTTCTTATTTAATTCTGGCATTTGATACTGAAGGCCTGCTGTTATAAATGTAGACAACTGCTCATCCCACTCATTTTCAGTCTGTTTCCAGTTCTGCCTCCTTCATGAACCTGCCCCAAACTCTGGTTAACACCAATCTTTCCCCTTGCTAAAGGCTCAGATCCCAACGTGGTTGGATTATGCATTTGTTATAGGGCTATATCTACTTTATTTTTTAAAATTAATTAACTAATTTTATTTTTGACTCTGCTAGGTCTCTGTGGCTGTGCGTGGGCTTTCTCTAGCTACTGTGAGTGGGGGCTACTCTTGGTTGCCATGTATGGGATTGCACTGGTTTCTCTTGCAGAGCACGGGCTCTAGAATGCTCGGACTTCACCTCAATAGTGGCTCAAGGGCCCTAGAGGGCTCAGTAGCTTCAGCAGGTGGGCTCTAGAGCACTGGTTAAGCGGTTGTGGTTCATGGGCTTATTTGCTCTGTGGCATGTGGGGTCTTCCCATACCAGGGACCGAACCTGTGTCCCCCCGCATTGTCAGGCAGATTCTCAGACACTGTCCCAAGGAAGCCCAAGCCTATATACAATTTAATGTGTCATTATACTGTTTTAAAATTTGTTTCACAATTTTTTGTATGTGTACAAGTGTTGAATTTACAAGGTTGTAAACGCCTCGAGGTCAAGTTTACACTTATTTTTACTTCTTCTCTTGACTGCAGCACAATGTAAGGCATACAGTGGGCTCCTAAAAATACAGTGGCACTTTACAACAAAATTTAAAACCATCAGCCACCCGCTGACAGGAGGTAAGCATTTTTTAAATGTTGTATAAATCTTTTAGCTCTTCTGAGATTTATCGAGCACCAAAAGAGGGAAATGAACTTAACTGAATGATTTATCAGTATAGATGTTTATACTTCACATTTTCAAGTCACACTTTATTGTGAGCCTCAAAGACTGCTTGGAACAGGTAAGTCAGGTATAGATATTTGAATTTGGAAGATGAGCCATCAGAGGTACAAAGAAGGGTCTTACTGAGGGCTAGACAGCTAGCTACTGAAAAAAACTATTCTGAAATTCAAATCTTAGAACTCCCAATACATTTCTTTTTTTTAAACCTAGGTTAGGAATTCTGATTTCCTTGGTAAAAAGGTACTTTGCTTTCCCTAAACAGTCCTTTAAACCAGATTGGTTTTAAATTTTTATTTATTTATTTTTATTTTTTATTGAAGCATAATGGCTTCCTAGGTGACTCAGTGGTAAAGAATCTGCCTGCCAATGCAGGTTTGATCCTAAGGTCAGGAAGATCCCCTTGAGTAGGAAATGGCAACCCACTCCAGGATTCTTGCCTGGAAAATCCCATGGACAGAGGAGCCTGGTGGGCTATAGTCCATGGGATTGCAAAAGAGTTCCACATGACTCAGCAACTGAGCGCACACACACGGTTGATTTACAATGCTGTGGTAGTTTCTGATGTACAGGCCAGTGATTTAGTCATATAAACCAGGTTGGTTTTTAACAAGGCAAATTGACGGGTGAGGTAGAAACAGTAACAAGGCATGGGAGGCTCTTTTCCTGAGCTCTTTCCTGGTGAGGTGCTCTTCCCTGTGGAAATCTCCAGAATCCAGGGAGATGGTAAATCTAGAGCTGGTCTGAGCAAAATTATCCTCAAGATTAACTATCTCATTTTGTCATTTCATTTAATATGTGAGGAATCCTATAGCACAGGGAAGTAGAATCAGCATCTTGTGATAAATCTATACTGGAAAAGAAACTGAAACAGAATATATATATATATGTAAATGTGAGTTTCCCTAGATGGCTCAGCGGTGAAGAATCTGCCTGCCAATGCAAGAGATGTGGGTTTCGATCCCTGGGTCAAGAAGATCTCCTGGAGAAGGAAATGGCAACCCACTCCAGGATTCTTGCCTGGGAAATCTCATGGACAGAGGAGCCTGGTGGCCTACAGTCCATGGGGTCACAAAAGAGTTGGACACGACTGAGCAACCAAGCAACAACAATGTGTAAATGTATTAAATATATACACACACATATATATATATGAATCACTTTGCTGTATACTTGAAAATAATATGATATTGTAAATTTACTATACTTCAGTTAAAAAAAGGAAAAAAAAAAAAATACAGTCAAGGAATCCAAGGCCCAAGTTGGCAAAGAGACTTTTCCTCATTCACCAAACTAGCATCCTCTGACCAGCTCTGTGCTCTTTGTATCATATGGTCAATTGGCTCCTGTTGTTAAACAGCCCCTCAAAGGGCCTTTTCCCCACCAAGGTGACCCCAGGACAAAGCAGTGATGGTGGAGGGACTCCCCAGGATGACTTCCTTGTGGCTGCAGACGATCACCTAGAACCCCTCCAACAGTGAGCAGAAATTGGGGGTCGGGGGAAGAGGGGGAATCCTTCATGGTGATGGGAATGCAGAAAACAGATCGTCCCATGTAGAACATGGGCTTCATGCTTTGTAGTAGGCTCAGCTACTGCATTTCATAAGGGCGATAATAATAATAATGAAATCATGGGATGATAATAATAAATCCTTTGAGATGCTGCCAGAGTTGTGGATAGGAGGCTTTAGACACCAGTGGGCAGCTGCTTGGCTAAATGTGGCCCCCAGTTGTCAAGCAGAGACCCACCCCGATACGAGAGAAACAAATCAACAAGGATGTGCAGGGCATACACAGGGCAGAGCTGCTTGGAGGTGAAGGTTTCAGTGGAGACCCTATTTCTGCCCTTGAGAAGTCGCCCAAACGGTCAAATTTGACTTGGAGGCATTAATGGCCCCAGGCACTGGTTTGCATGAATCAGAGATTGAATATCATATGCCCAGTTGGTTATCCTGGTTTCAACCAAATTGTTGACAGTTGCAAGCATCATGCGGAGAAGGCAATGGTCACCCACTCCAGTACTCTTGCCTGGAAAGTCCCATGGACAGAGAACCCTGGTGGGCTGCAGTCCATGGGGTTGCAAAGAGTCGGACACGACTGAGCGACTTCCCTTTCACTTTTCACTTTCATGCATTGGAGAAGGAAATGGCAACCCACTCCAGTGTTCTTGCCTGGAGAATCCCAGGGACAAGGGAGCCTGGTGGGCTGCCGTCCATGGGGTCGCACAGAGTTGGACATGACTGAAGCTACTTAGCAGCAGCAAGCAGCGTGAAGCTGGACACACCTGAAGGTAGTGTGAGCAGGAAGTTCTGCTAACTTTCTCCTTTCCAAGATGGTTCAGTTTCTTCAGAACTGGAAGGCAGGACTTTTTAACCTCCTGTGTGGGTGCCAGGAATCACTGATTCTCGTCTCAGTCTCCTCATTTGCAGACTAATGATATTAATAATAAGTAAACTACCTCCCTTATTTGGAGGATTAAATGAAGTAGCTTATTTACTATGATATATCTCAGGTGGTGCTAGTGGTAAAGAATCCTTCTGCCACTGCAGGATATGCAAGAGTTGCAGTTTCAATCCTTGGATTGGGAAGATCTCCTGGAGTAGGAAATGGCAACCCACTCCAGTATTCTTGCCTGGGCCTGGTGGGCTACCGTCCATGTGTCCCCAGAGACTCAGACACGACTGAGCATACACACAGACACACAGACACACATCCTGAGGGGGATCCTGGTTTATTTTAGTTGTATTTGAGTGAGTGAATGCTAAGCAGTGTGATGGAAGGACAGAACAGTTTGAATTTCATTCAGCAGTGGATGGGGTTCCCTGGAAGAGGTTTGCTTTGAGGCATTTGCTTATAAATGTTCATTTTAATGGGAGATGGTCTAGTTCAGTAAAGAAATGGAGTCCTGAAAAAAACATTGACAAAATTCAGCACCCATTTATGATTAAAACTCTTCAAAAAAATGGGCATAGAAGGAACCTACCTCAACATAGTAAAGGCCATATATAATAAGCCTACAGCAAACACTATTCTCAATGGTGAAAAACTGAAAGCATTCCCTCTAAGATCAGGAACAAGACAAGGGTGTCCACTTTCACCACTATTATTCAACATAGTTTTGGAAGTCTTAGCTACAGCAATCAGAAAAGAAAAAGAAATACAAAGAATCCAGATAGGAAAAGAAGAAGTAAAGCTCTCATTGTTTGCAGATGACATGATACTGTACATAGAAAACCCTAAAGATAGTATCAGAAAATTACTAGAGTTACTAAGTGAATTTAGCAAAGTCACAGGATACAATCAATACACAGAAATCACTTGCATTTCTATATACTAACAATGAAAATTCAGAAAGAGAAATTAAGGAATCAATCCCATTCACCATTGCCACAAAAATAATAAAATATCTAGGAATAAACTTACCTAAGGAGACAAAAGAACTGTGCACAGAAAATTATAAGACACTGATGAAAGAAATCAAAGATGACATAAACAGATGGAGAGATATTCCATATTCCTGGGTAGGAATAATCAATATCATGAAAATGACTATACCACCAAATGCAATCTACAGATTCAATGCAATCCCTATCAAATTATCAATGATAATTACCAATGGTAATTTTCCAGAGAACTAGAACAAAAAATTTCACAATTCATATGGAAACACAAAAGATCCTGAATAGCCAAAAAGTCTTGAGAAAGAAGAATCAAACTTTCTGACTTCAGAGTATACTACAAAGCTACAGTCATCAAGACAGTATGGTACTGGCACAAAAACAGAAATACAGACCAAGATAGAAAGCCCAGAAATAAACCCATGCACCTGTGGTACCTTATTTTTGACAAAGGAGGCAAGGATATACAATGAGGCAAAGATAGCCTCTTCAATAAATGGTGCTGGGAAAACTGGACAGCTACATGTAAAAGAATAAAATTAGAACACTTCCTAACACCACACACAAAGATAAACTCAAAATGGATTAAAGACCTAAATGTAAGACCAGAAAATACAAAACTCTTAGAGAAAAACATAGGCAGAACACTTGATGACATAAATCAAAGCAAGATCATCTATGACCCACCTTATAGAGTAATGGAAATTAAAAAAAAAAAATAAGTAAACAAGTGGGACCTGATCAAACTTAAAAGCTTTTGCACACTAAAGGAAACTATAAGCAAGGTGAAAAGACAACCCTCAGAATGGGAGAAAACAATAGCAAATGAAACAACTGAGAAAGGATTAATTTCCAAAATATACAAGCAGCTCATACAACTCAATACCAGGAAAACAAACAACCCAATCAAAAGTGGGAAAAAGACCTAAACAGACATTTCTCCAAAGAAGACATACAGATGGCAAACAAACACATGAAAAGATGCTCAACATCGCTCATTATTAGAGAAATGCAAATCAAAACTACAGTGAGATATCACCTCACACCAGTCAGAATGGCCATCATCAGAAAGTCCATAAACAATAAATGCTGGAGAGGATGTGGAGAAAAAGGAACACTCTTGCACTACTGGTGGGAATGTAAATTGATACAGCCACTATGGAAGACATTATGGAGATTCCTTTAAAAACTAGGAATAAAACCACCATATGACCCAATAATCCAACTCCTAGGCATATGCCCTGAAGAAATCAAAATTGAAAAAGACACATGTATCCCGTTATTCATTGCAGAACTAGCTAGAACATGGAAGCAACCTAGATGCCCATTGACAGATAAATGGATAAAGAAGTTGTGATGCATATACATAATGGAATATTACTCAGCCATAAAAAAGGACGCATTTGAGTCAATTCTAATAAGGTGGATGAACCTAGAGCCTATTATATAGAGTGAAGTAAGTCCAAAAGAGAAAGATGAATATCATATACTAATGCATATATTCAGAATCTAGAAAAATGGTACTGAAACATTTATTTGCAGGGCAGCAATGGAGAAACAGACATAGATAATAAACTTATGGACATGGGAAGAGGGGAGAGGGTGAGATATATGGAAAGAGTAACATGGAAACTTACAGTACCATATATAAAATAGATAGCCAACGGGAATTTGCTGTATGTCTCAGGAAACCGAAACAGGGACTCTGTGTCAACCCAGAGGCATGGGATGGGGAGGGAATGGGAAGGAGGCTCAAAAGGGAGGGGTTATATGTATACCTATGGCTGATCATGTTGAGGTTTGACAGAAAACAACAAAATTCTGTAAAGCAATTATCCTTCTATTAAAAAATAAATAAATTTAAAAAATCTAATCAAAGGTCATGCATTGTAAAAAAAAAAAAAAAAAAAAAGAGTCCTGGACGGTTAAAGTGACTTCTCCGTCACTAATATCATTCGTGGAATAATCCTCAGAGCTGGGGTCAGAACCCAGGCCCACATTCCTAATCTTACAGAGTCAGCCAGGCTTGTGCTGAAGGCCTGAGCTGCTGTGCTGTGTGCTCAGTTGCAATTCGACTCTTCGTGACCCTCTGGACTGCAGGCCTCCAGGTTCCCCTGTCCATGGAATTTTCCAGGCAAAAATACTGGAGTGGGTTGCCATGCCGAAGGCCAAGCGAGAACAAAGGAGATCACGATGGTGGGAGTTACCTGTCAACGGAATGCTATGACATAAATGCTCAGTGTTCTTTGAATGAGATGTGTCCCTCAAGCACTGTTACTCTAGGACAGGGTGCTTTCTCCAGGGTGATGGCAGCGGTGTGAGGCCTTGGCCACCAGCTGCTCCCCCGAAGCTTTCCCAGCTGCTGCTCAGACCAGCGCTGTGGTGGGGGAGCCCTGTGGTGGGTATTCCAAGAGCGCAGATTCCTTACAGGATGGGGCAAAGCAGGTCAAAGGCAGAACAGTTGAAGCTATTTGGGAAACAGGTGGGAACAATGAAAAATTCATTTGGTTAAAAGTGGGCTTAAGTCAACACAGAAGTTGTCCCAGTTGCTTGGTTTGGGAAGACAGTCCATGCAGTGCTTAAAAGCTTTGCTTCCTTTCTCCCTCCCACATAGCCTCCTTCCTTTCTTTTCTTTTCTTTTTAGTTCTCTTCCCTTCTTTTTTCTCTTCCTCTTCCTCCCCTTCTTCCTTCTTCCCCTAGTCCCCCTTCCCCCTTTCTTTCCTCTCTATGTCTCTCTCCCTTCCTCCTTTCTTGTTCTTTGTTCTTTTTAAATTTACATGTGAGGCTTGGTCAGAATTTAAAAGAAACTAGAAAAGTGATTGAACTCTCTGAAGAGATAACTAAATGAAAGTTGATTACCAGTTAGTTGATTTTTTTTTTTAAATCCTGTTCTATAACAGATCAGATCAGATCAGATCAGTTGCTCAGTCGTGTCCGACTCTTTGCGACCCCAGAATCGCAGCAAGTCAGGCCTCCCTGTCCTCACCAACTCCTGGAGTTCACTGAGACTCATGTCCATCGAGTCAGTGATGCCATCCAGCCATCTCATCCTCTGTCGTTCCCTTCTCCTCCTGCCCCCAATCCCTCCCAGCATCAGAGTCTTTTCCAATGAGTCAACTCTTTGCATGATGTGGCCAAAGTACTGGAGTTTTAGCTTTAGCATCATTCCTTCCAAAGAAATCCCAGGGCTGATCTCCTAACAAGAGGACTTGATTTCCATGCTGGGGGAGGGGTGGTGGGGGGGCGGCGGTGGGAAGTGGGGGGTAGTGGGTGGAGGAGGGGGAAGAGATTAGTTAAAAGTAAGGGAAACTAAATTTTATCAGGTCCCCTGGCCTGGGTCAGCTGCATGCTTTCACACATTTCTTCATTTAATCCTCACAAAACTTCCCTGCCCCCCACCATTAGATGATAAACTCTGCAATGGCAGGGGGTGTCTTCTTTGTCTTTGGTATTCTGTCACAGATTTCTGCATTCAGATTGTTATTTTAAAAAATGTAGCTTTTGTCTTTTTTGTCTCTGCTCTACTTCATTTCGAAGGGGATATATTCTCTAAAAGATTTAATTTTAAAATTATAATTATTTGAAAAACTTTATATTTCTGGTATAAATATTGACATAAGTTCAAATATTGTATCATTCTTTTGAATACATCCAGTGAAACCTAATCCATAGCAATTTGACATTTGTCACTTTCTTTAAAAGAATATGAAAGCGAGCTTTTCTAAACAGTTAGAATTTTGTAATGTTCTTTTTTTTTTAAACTTGTATTATTCTGTTTCATTTCTCACAACAAATTTTACCCTAAAGAGTACATTATGTTTGAAAATATTTTATTACCCTATCAGATTTTGCTACAACATAATATAAATATCCCAAGATGGAAATTAAATTTAAGAACTTTGTAATTAAAAATTAAATAAAAATTATTTTAATTTCCTGAGACTTACAGAGCTAAGATTAAAAATTTTCCTTTGGACTATAGCCCTCCAGGCTCCTTTGATAATTCCATCATTACAATTATTACTAGTACTGAGTTACTCAAAATAGCATAAATATATTGCAAATAATATTACTAAATGTAAAATTAATATTTATTGGAAATGCATCTCTCATGAGATTTATAGGGCTTTAAACATTTTTTCTTGGGTTCATACATGCATGGTTGGATATTGCTAACTGTTAGCGTAGAGGTTTAGCATCAAATTTTTCCCCATTTATAGATATGAACACTGAGAACATTTGTTCAGATAAATAAGAAGATGGGAATGGAAGGAATTTTATGGTGGTGATCTCTCACAATTTTTTGATTCACATCTGATTTTATGCCAGAAGTTAAATAGTATCTTGTTATCAAAATTATTATTAATGATCCATCACTCACAGCTTGTTGGGGTTCTCCTTTCAATTTTGTTGAAAACTATGAAATGGGAACTTTACTTGCAGAAAAGCTTGTTACTTGGTTATTTTGCTGGGAGAGGCCCTGAGTGTCTGGGCACATTCTTGCTAAACATGCCAAGAATGTGAGGTTCTGGCTGCTTTTTATCCAGACCACTTATCAGAGCAGTGAGCAACCTTGAGATGGTAGGATCTCTGTCCAGATGAAGAGCAAGACTGCTTCTGCTTGCTATGAAAATCTCAAATCCTCTAAGCTCAGGGTGCTACAAACCCACAGTGTACACAGAGTCCATCTAAGTCCACTCATCTACTTGTGTTGCCCCCATGCGACTTGGATCACACAAGAAATCAGTGCAAACCAACATAAAGTTCATGCTTCTTGCTGTGCCAAGAGCAATGGTCAGCCTCTGACCCAGGAGTTTCATGGCTTTTGCCAGCATTCGTGGAACCTTTAACAGACTAGTTCATCAGGTTTCAGTAGGGTAAAACCCCAGATCCTTCACAGATCTTTGTGTATTATGTTTAACTTCTGAGAAGAATACCAGGAAGGCTTTACCGTGGCTCACTGAATGTTAATTGTAGCATTCACTCTTTTACATGGAGGCACTCTGTTTACTATAATCCAATCAAAGTGTTAGAAAAATCCAAAACTTGTTAACTTCAATGCACCCTTGTCAATATATTTTGAAAAACACTTTAAAACTCTTACCATGTACTTTAAATATACATATTCATCAAAAATTTGGAGCCATAGATTTAGCTCATTCAGTTTGGAGGATGTCTGCCATTAACATTTGATTGGCAAAGCCAGTCTTTATCATCAAACCCATCAGCCAAAGTAAACTTGAGTGTGTGATTGTTGTGTTCTCAGTCCTGCCTGACTCTTTCTGACCCCATGGACTGTAGCCCCCCAGGCTCCTTTGTCCATGGAGTTATCTAAGAATACTGGGGAAGGTTTGCCGTTTCCTTCTCCAGGGGATCTTCCCGACCCAGGGATTGAACCCTTATTTCCTGGATCTCCTACACTGGCAGGTGGATTCTTTACCACTGAGTCACCTGGGAAGCCCCAAATAAACTTATTCAATATCATATATCTGTCTTTATTTTTGTGTCTCAGGGTACAAAAGCATGCAAACAGGCATCTAAACTGGAGGGAGAGTCCAGATGACTGCCTTTTACATTTTTTCAATCACAATGGAAGCAACTTAAAAAATCATTCACTGTTGTACTTAAAAAAAAAAATTTATTGAATTCATTTGTTCGGTTGCACTGGGCCTTAGCTGCAATACGAAGGATTTTTCTGTCTTTGTTGAAGCATGCAGGTCCTTTAACTATGGCATGAGAACTCTTACTTTGCGCACATGGGATCTCATTCCTTGACCAGGGAGCGAACCCCAGGCCCCTTGCATTGGAAGCTTGGAGTCTGAGCCACTGGACCACCAGGGAGGCCTCTGGATTTCACTGTTTTGAATCAGACTTTTTCTTAAAGTAATGGAGTGAGAGTTTCACATCTCCCTAAGGAGAGACATCACATCTCCCATCAGGGAGACATACCACGGGTATAAATAAGCCACATTTCTATCCATGTATGTTAGTATTTTATTAATAATTAAAGTATTTAAAATGAATAAAAATTAAATTTGGAAAATGGTGCAGGCCGAGGGCACAGATAATTGTACTGTACACAAAGTAGAATGGCATCCATGGTTTAGCCTTGTACCCAGGGGAATGTCAGTAGTACTAGCAGAGGCCTGTGGTAGGTTGTACACTTATTTGGGATAAATGAAACTCTCCCAGAGGAGTCTCAGAAATTTTGGTGTAATGGGGAGAGTTGTAGGAAATTAAAGTTCTGCTGAGCACGTGGGGAAGGGCAAGTGCCATGACATTTAGGTTAATGACACCCCATTTGTCACCACATTCCAATGTATGAGAGCGTCCAGTGGAAACTTAGGTTACACATAAAACCTTAGTTCTTTGGAGCAGCAACTGCTGAAACCTCTTCCTTCTTCTCTATCAGCTGCCTCTTGAATTACCTCCCCCAGGGCCCTCCTTCATTTCATAAAAGGCTAGGGCTGGGATGTATCATGTTTGCAATGCTTCGGAGTGAAGCAAGCCTTTTTCTTTTTTCCAAAGCAAACACTGGAATGTTCCCTCTAAACCCTTTGATGGACTAATTGAGATAGATCTCCAGGCCTCCCGGGATTTGAAGGAGAAATAAGAGGTGGTCCTCACAATGGCCGTGGGAAAATGATGAGAATAGAAAATGATGGTTTCTCACGTATCAGTAAAGAACATTCGGCCTATTCAATATATTCGAATGTATTATTTGAATATTCAGGGGCCCCCAACCTCCAGGATTTAATGCCTCATGATCTGAGGTGGAGCTGATGTGATCATAATAGAAATAAAGTACACAATAAATGTAATGCACTTGAATCATCCTGAAACCATCGCCCCCCTCCCCCCACCACTGTAGTCTGTGGAAAAATTGTTTTCCGTGAAACCTGTCCTTGGTGCCAAAAAGGTTGGGGACCACTCAATATATATAATCTGACTTATTTCCAGGTTAAAATGTACAGCTGAATAATTGACTTATTTTACTTTTTCATCTTTATTAAAGTATGATTGACTAATAAAAATTGTGTATCTATAGGGTGTACAACATGATTTGTTCGAACACTTGAATGATTGATTTAGTCAACTTTAGTTGGCATCTTACTATTAAGAGAAATCAAATTTCACTATATTAACAAGTTTATTCATTTCCCCCCCCCCAGATTTATAAGAATTGAAAGTCTTGGAAAGATTTTGCTTGTAAATTAGATCAATATAGTGTTCATGACACAAATCAAATGTATTAAATTCATAAATAAAAGTTGAAATATTTAAGGGACTTTAATTAAGTAGGTTAGTTCCAAAATACTAATCCAAGGCCCCTTGAAAAGTGATAGCTAAAAACTCCTAAATTTATAGACAGAATAAGATTTGTAAGCTGAATATGAGAGCTGGATGAACTTTTGTTTTATTTGTGGTTGTTTTTGAGTTTTCTTTTTTCATTTGTAACTTCAATAAATTAAACAATGATTTTAAATAACAAATAAAATAAAATGATGATTTCTCTCCATGGGTGGGGAACCAGCCATCCCACCTGTTCCCAGCTCAGCCCTGCCCTCAGAGCCCAAGGCTGGCAGGTTGCCTAGTTAATGTTTAAAACAAAAACCTGTTGAACACAGAAAGAAAGTCTTTGAAAGTACAAAAGGCCTTCACACTGAAGGCCCCCTCCTAAATCTCCCCTGGGTAAAGAGCACTGGACGCATTATCTCCAGTAATTCTTGGTGAGAAGGCATCGGCTTCTCAGGGAAGGTATTGCTGGTATTTAGGTCAGGAAAAATAAAGTTCTCAGGAAGAGCCTAGAAGTTTAGGGCAAGGGAGGGGGCACTGAGAAGATTAGTGGGCCCCAAACACAAGTGGGTCCAGAGAGGGTCTTGGGTCCTTTAACGTAAACCAGCCAGAAGGTTTGCCACGAGCTGGGTCCACACAACAGCTGGGGTCAGCCAGACTGATTTCTGAGAAAGGCCGTCCTGTCAGCAACACTGGGAGAATGTTTTGGAATTTTGGTTAGAAGTGGTTAATGTATGCAGCACGAGGGAAGAACTAAGTAAATATTTGACGTTCAGCTTGTGATCTGGAGGAGAGGAGGCAACGGAGGACTCTCCTGAAATAGAGGGTATTTTATTTGGAATTGTTTGATGATAATGAAAGAACTTGGAATGGAATGTGCACGCCCCTTCATTTTCAGCGTGGGGTGTTCTCAGGGACGCCCTCCTTTCCCTACTCTGCTAAGAGGTAGAGGTGGTCCCCTTAGGGAGTATAAATGTCTGGGGTATAACAAGGATTGACCTCAAAGGCGGACAAGTAAATAGTTATCGGAGGACCTTCACCTGGAGTGTCATGTTCCCACAAACAGTGTCTGGAGAGTGGGTGGGCAAGGTTTTGGTGCACAGAAAGGACAATGGCTAAAATATAAACTCAGCATTTGTTCATGGATGTATCCTAAGTGCTCAGACCAGTGTTTGCTACATGAATGGCTTTGCTCACATGACGGGAGGGACCTCCTGCTAAGGCCAGTATAGCCTCTGGCTGCAAGGGTGCTTCTCGCCAGGGTGGCTTTCCCAGTGCCCTGCACCTGCCTCCTCCAGGCCATGTCTCTCTCACCCTTCCTCTCAGCCTTCTTACACTAAAAGGCAACTAAAAAATGTTGCTTCTATCCCTTTTTCCAACTGACAGCATGTCTGCTTCCTGTTTTAGAGTAGCCGCCCCAATCCCTAGGTATACCCCCTCCAAAGGGGAGCTACGTTTATAGTTTTCAGATGAATAAAAGGAGACAAAAAGCACAATTTCATAGTCTATCCAGATATTTGCTACAGGGCAAATAAATGATCTGCATGTGAAGTGTGACTATCTATCACCTCTGTGTGCTCCCAACCTGTACTTCTAAAAATTCTTAGGGGGCAGAGATTCTATTTATAAGATATTTTGTGGCATAGAAGAAGTGATGAATTTTTATTCCATAAGAGATAAATACTTGGCCCAGCAGCAGCCAGGTTGATGCGTCATGCTATATCTCATGATGGAACAGAATTGAGGAGCAGGAAAGCAGATAGGATATACAATTCCTTCTTCTTTGTCATTCATTCATTAATTCAACAAATATTTATGGCACCCTGACTCTGCCTTAGGCATTGTTGCTGGAAACCTGGATGCAGTGGTAAAGAACCCTATTTTTCTGGAGCTTAAAGTCTTTCTGGGAAATTAGGTGTTTTCTACCTAGGTCAGAGGACAGAGAGAGGAGTTAAGAGATATTTAAATTTGTCACAATCTATGAATTCTTCCAAAGAAGTATAAAAATAGAAGGCTGGTAGCATTTTTGATGCTAAATTAGCCTGATGTAACTCAGTGGCTCAGTGGTAAAAGATCTGCCTGCCAATGCAGAAGAGGTGGGTTTGATCCCTGGGTATCCCCTGGAGAAGAAAATGGCAACCCACACCAATATTCTTGCCTGGGAATCCCATGGACAGAGGAGCCTGGCGTGTTCTCTGCGACAGTTCATGGGGTCGCAAAAGAGTTAGACGTGATTTAGCAACTTCAAAATGACAAACAAATAAACAAAAAAGGAAGGTTCTATTAACCCTAGGAGAGATATAACTGGACCACAGGAAGAGAATTAAGAATGATACATAAAAAATTTTTCTAAGAAAATCTGGGAGTATGTCAGTGTATGTTTTTAAGGTCAGTTTTAATGTTGCAACTACTAATACACAACTTCTTCCTAGCTTATTTCTTTAAAAAATTTTTATGTGGACCATTTTTAAAGTCTTTATTGAGTTTGTTAAAACATTGCTTTTGTTTTATATTTTGGTTTCTTGGCTATGAATCAGGCAGGACCTTATCTCCCAGACCGGGGATCAAACCCACACCCCTGGCATTGGAAAGTGAAGTCTTAACCACTGGACCACCAGGGAAGCTTATCTGTGACTGAACCTGCAGAAAGCCAGAGTGGATACTCTATGCTGTTTGGATGGCAAGATCGAAGAGGGAGGAACCCATTCATCTCGCCCCTCCTCACACGCAGAACATCTGCTTCCTTATAACAATGGTGGCTGGGAGCACACCTCCCAAGCCCCCACAGATACAGGAGGGCTGCACGGGGCTGAGCTGATGGCTGAAACCAAAGCAGCCCCAGACCTGTGGTTGAAGCAGCTGCATGAGCCATAAATTGTTTGTAGAAGCAGCCCTAGTGGCTGTCTAAGGGGAGGGGGCAACAGGAGCAGCTACAGTCAGGACTGATTTCCCTTTGGTTTCTCCATCCAGCTCAGAGTTGCAGGATTCTAGGTTCTTTTCTGGAGACAGAAATACAAAAGCTGGGCTTCTTTTAGATTCCTTTAGTCAGGGCAGGGCAGGCAAGCTCCCTTCCTTTTTGTGTGTGGTTCTACTCTTAGGCTGATTTCCATTTCCGAGAGAGCACTGAAGGTCCTCACCCTTGTGAGGGTGATAAAGCTTCCCTTCTCTAGGTCTTCTAGGGCTCTTCTCATGTTGGTCTTTATGGCATCGTATATGTCCAATGAGCTGACTCTTCGGAAAAGACCCTGATGCTGGGAAAGAGTGAATGCAAGAGGAGAAGGGGATGGCAGAGGATGAGATGATTAAATGGCATTACTGACTCAATGGACATGAATTTGAGCAAACTCTGGGAGGTAGTGGAGGACAGAGGAGCCTGACATCCTGCAGTTCATGGAGTTGCTGAGTCAGACATGACCTAGCAAGAGAACAACTACAGCAACATATCTTTTCACAGGTGAGAGAAAGCAGCACTGTGCATTTGTCTCAGCTTAATTGTCTTCCCTTGCAGATTACAAATAAAAACCTGGACACTCAAGTGGGGTCCCATGCCTGTCCCCAAGGGAGGGCCATGCACCACATGTGGCTGTCTCCTTCTGGACATTTTGGTCTCAGCTGATACATCATTGCCTGAGAAGGACATTCCCTTAATATTTAAATATGCTACCTTGTGCCTCCTATCACATCATCTTTTAGTTATTGATGTCTCTCACTATCTGAAGTCAGCTGTTCATTTATTCTTTACTTGTATATTGACAATCTTCTCCAACAGAATGGAATCCTTATGGGAATGGAGACTTTAACTGCCTGATTTAATCTCCTGCCTGTGCCTACAAAGGTGTCTGTCACATAGTGGGTGCTCATCGTCACCCAGTCACTTCCTGGGTGCCTCAGCAGTAAAGAACCCACCTGCCAAGTGCAGGGGATGAAGGAAACATGGATTTGATCCCTGGGTCAGGAAGATCCCATGAAGGTGGGCATGACAACCCACTCCATGGGGAGGGAGGAGGGAGGAGGGTTCAGGATGGGGAACACATGAGAAATAAAGGAATAAAAAATTAAAAAAAAAAAGAAATCTCATGGACAGAGGAGCCTGGTGGGCTACAGTGCATGGGGTCCCAAAGAGTTGGACATGACTGAGTATACATATGCACACACCAATTACCCATCTGCTCATGACCCTTCACTTTTTCCTATCTTAGAGGGAGTTAAGGTCTTGTATTTCGATAACCTACAAGGCCCTCCAAGCTCCATCTCTCAAGCACCACTTGCCTCTCAAGTACCACCTCTCTGAGCTTGCTTGCTTTCTTAATCCACTCTGGTCAGACTGGTCGGCTCATTAAACACTGGGTGTGCCAAGAAGATGCCTTTCTCACGCTCTTACACCTGCTGTTCACTTGCCTGGAGCCCTCTGACCTGACACATCCATGGGCCTGTTTCTTCATTGCTTCTTATCTTTATCTGATGTCTTCCCTCCCTTCCTATCACAGCCTTTAGTCCCACGCTGGCATTTCTTCTTTTCCTTCCTTTATTTTCCTCCTTGGCACTTAACATAATCTAACCTGTTATATATTATACTTGCTTTTCTTGTTTATTTTCTCTCTCCCACTAGACTGTGGGCTTCCCTGATAGCTCAGTTGGTAAAGAATCTGCTTGCAACGCAGGAGACCCTGGTTTGATTCCTGGGTCGGGAAGATCTGCTGGAGAAGGGATAGTCTACCCACTCCAGTATTCTTGGGCTTCCCCTGTGACTCAGCTGGTAAAGAATGCCTGAGACCTGGGTTTGATCCCTGGGTTGGGAAGATGCCCTGGAGAAGGGAAAGGCTACCTACTCCAGTATTCTTGCCTGGAGAATTCCATGGACTGTTTAGTCCATTGGGTTGCAAAAAGCCAGACACAACTGAGCAACTTTCACTTTCCCACTAGGCTGTAGTTCTCTGAGGGTAGCGGTATTTGTCTGTTTGGTTCACTATTATATTTTGGTGCTTGAGCAGTGTCTGACACTGAGTAGTTCACAGTAAGCATTTACTGAGTGAATGAAAAGTGAGGGAGAACTTGGTGTTCTCTGTCATAAATTCTGGACTGATTGGAAGCCACTGAACACTGTGAAGGAGAAAAATGTCAGTTTTCCATTGGAAAAAAGATTGATTTGGGCACTTGGGATGAATGGATTGGGAGAGCAAGTGTGGATATGGAGTGATAAATTAGGAAGATTTGCAAGAGTTTAGGGGAAAGAGAGTGGTAGCCTGAACTGGGGCTGGGGGAGTGAGAATGAAGATCGCGGATGTGTTAGAAACTGTTAAGATTCTGAATATGTAAGTCTTGGGGACTGATTAGAAATGGGAAGCTATGGTTGGAGACAAGATGTGGAGTAGGAGAATGTATGCATACATATATCTGATTCACTTTGCTGTACAGTAGAAACTAACACTGTTGTAGCCATGCGTTCCGGGAAACAAACTCACTCAGAAGGACAATGCAAATAGTGGAGTGCAGTTTATTACCCCAGCGGGCCCAAGGCAGAGTCTCCTCTTAGCCAAGGACCCTGACCAGCATTTGTGAAAATCTTTTATACCCCATGTGTACGTGTCTGAACCCACCACTCCGAATTCCTTGAGACTTACATAAACCAAGGAAAATACAATCCCAATAACCCCATCATTCATGTGCTATGTGCTCGTGTGCTCAAACAGTCAAACAGTTAGCCAATAATCAATAAACCCGAGGTTACACTCCGATAGATACAGAAAAATTTATGGCCTGTCTGGAGGAAGGGGTGATTAGTGTATGTTTTCTCTTAGGCGATGAGTAACCTAGATACGATCTTCAAGGTTCCCCTGTCTGGAGGGGGTCTTATCCTTCTGTCATTGTTTTCGTAGGCACTGAACACAGAGTCCAGAGTCCATTGGAAAGGTGGCCGAGCATGACCAGCATGAACAGGCCTAAGATGGAGTCAGGCCCTATGAATTCCTTCTTCAACACAACATTGTAAAGCAACTCTATTCCAATGAAAATTTTAAAAAGGAATGGGAAGCTAAGCTGCATCAAGAATGAATCTAAGGTTTCCCTGTGTGAGTAAGAACCTGTGTGAATGGTTTGTTGTTCTATTCCTGGATACAAAAAACACTGGAGGAGGAAGAGATTTGAGGCAGAAGATCAAGGGCTTAAAGTCTCTGGCCTTGCTGAGTTTAGGGCATCTGAGAGATAGCGGAGTGGAAATACTGTGTTCGCAGTTGGATATTCAGGTCAGGAGCTCAGAAGATTCGAGTCATCAGCACATAGATAGTACATGAAGCCATGGAAATGGATGATAAACAAAAACCAGCATCAGGTTGCATCTGTGAGATTAAAATTCATCAGACATTTTTATAATTCCAGTATGGCTTTATCGACTGAAAAAAAAAATGCACACCCAATTGATAAAAGTTGAGAATTGTGACTTATTTGGCAGACTTTCTGAGGACTCCAGCCTGGGAGGCAGCCTCTCAGACAGCTTTGAGGGACTGCTCCGAAAAGGAAGGGAGCCCGAATATATAGGGGTTTTGGCAACAAAAATTAGGTAGTCAGAACATCAAAAGATGACTGTTAAAGAAAACTGGATATCTCAAGTTAGTGAATTTAGTGCTTTTCTGTGTATGGGAAGATCCAAGAATCTGGGCTCATTGAAATCAATCCTTTGCTATGCACCTTAATTATCAAGGGCCAGTATCCTGCTTTTCTCCATTCTGAATCCCCTCAGGGTGTACCATTGTGTGGCTTGATGACTGCAGCATCCTTTGTTTACTGAGATGACAAGTGACATTTTTCATCCACAGCTGTTTCTCTCTGGGAAGGCTGGTTTGCCTTTCCCCCTCCTATGGGGGGAGGAAGCAGTGGGGCAGTGGGGGGAGGGTGTGGGGGGTCAGAGAACTCAGCCTCCACCTCCAACCTGAATTTTCGGTTGGTCCTACATGCAACCCTCCACCAGGGTTACCCTGGATAAGACTGCACCTCTGTCTTTAGACTTAGTTCTATTTTTGAAAGTTTCCCTTCTGCCATCAGTCCTGAGTCTTCCCCAGAAACCAAGTTAGTAAGGGGATGGTGACAGTTACCATCTAACCCAACTGTTGATGGGGTCAGTTTTCTCCTGAAGCTTTTGGACCTGTGTTCAAAGGGGGCTGGAAGACAGATGGCTCCAGAAAAGAGAAGTTCAGGACTAACAGAAGGGCTTTATTATTTTTTATTTTTTAATTGGAGGATTGTTGCTTTACAATGTTGTGTTAGTCTCTGCTGTACAATAGCATGAATCAGCTATATGTATATGTATATCTATATATTCTTCCTCTTGAGTCTCCCACTCCACCTCCATCCCACTCCTCTAGAGCACTGAGCTGAGCTCTCTGTTATACAGCAGCTTCCCACTAGCTATCTATTTTACAAATGGTAGAGTTTATATGTTGGCACCCCACTCCACTACTCTTGCCTGGGAAATCCCATGGACGGAGGAGCCTGGTAGGCTACAGTCCATGGGGTCGCCAGGAGTCGGACACGACTGAGCGACTTCACTTTCACTTTTCACTTTCATACATTGGAGAAAGAAATGGCAACCCACTCCAGTGTTCTTGCCTGGAGAATCCCAGAGACAGGGGAGCCTGGTGGGCTGCCGTCTATGGGGTCGCACAGAGTCGGACATGACTGACTCGACTTAGCAGCAGCAGAGTTTATATGTTAATGCTACTCTCTCAAATCACCCCACCCTCCTCTTCCCACCCTGTGTCCCAGAAGAACTTTAAGTTGAATGAAGATCTTGGTGCAATTTCGTGAGCATTTTGACATCTTTGCATCTGAAATGGTAGTTGTAGGAAACCATGCATTTATTTTAGGCTTGTTTTATTCTCTTATTTAAAATGTTGGTTTTTTTTTTTTAATTTAAAATTTAAAAAAAGAATTGGGGCCACATCCAGTGGCTTATAGTATCTTCTCTGACAAGGGATTGAACCCGGGCCACCACAGTGAAAGTAGACCATGATGACTAAAAAAGATGTACAACTTGAGTGTTGCGAGTTAAGTTTTTTGGGGGGCAAATGAGGACTGCAGCCCAGGAGGCAGCATCTCAGATAGCTCTGAGAGACTGCTCCAAATAAAACTTAACTCACAACTCTCAAGTTGTACATCTTTTTTAGTTGACAGTTATGGCAACCGATGAAGCGACCCAGAGTGGACTTCCTTCCTTAGCCTGGACTTCACGAGGAACCGGAGCTTTGGTAGCAGCAGTGGCCTCTTGCACCCATCCACCTCCTCGGGGAGTATAGATGAATTTGGGTAAGTCTCTCCTGGTTCTCGAATCTCCCATATTGGTTGAGATTCTGAGTTTTATCTGGTGGTGGAGCAGATTACCTGCCACCTTCCAGTAGGAAAGATACTGTGGGGGCGGTGTGTGTGTGAAACATCCGGGGGATACTCACTCATGATTTAGACACTGAGTGGGGCTCGGTTGAAAGTACTGAGATATTCCCACCCAGTCAAAAGATACTGGGTGTCAGGAGTTGGGGGAGGGTGGCTGACTGAAAGATGCCAGGGCAATTGTCACCCAGTAGAAAGGTACTGGGCGGGAAAGGGCTCAATTGGGAAAAAAATTGAGGAATACTTGGGACCTGACTGAAAGATTCCGAGGTTGCTCCACTGTAGGGGACTGAATGGTCTTGGCTGAGTGGTTAAGTAAGAGGCTGATCTGACACTTTCCCTCAATTTGACTGCCATCACAGAATTTGTCAGGATAAAAGTGAGGAGAATGCAAAGAAAAGGGACACGACTCCTCCTTGCCTGTTTCAGTTTTCTCAGGTGACTGAGAAATTTGCAGGAGTGGTGGAGGCCTTGTCTTCATACTGTGCAGTGGTCCCATAGGGAAACACACTCATTAATTAAAATACTTGCTCGTCCAGCGGTCGCACAGAAGAACTGGCCACTCAGCAATGTGAGGAGCCTTGGTGTCTTAGATTGCCAGAGGCAGAATCTAAGACGCATAAGACGAGCTGAAATGATTCTGGGGTGACTCCTGGAGGAGTTAAGCTCACAAACAGCACTTGGGCCCATTACACAAGTTCACTAGTGATTTTTATCCCTGACAAATTCAACTTAAAATGGGAAACAAAATCTCTCAAAAACAGAAACAAAGGGGTGTCAGAAAGACAGCCTCTGACTAACACTCCAGCCAGAGTCATGTACAATACATATGGAGCTCATACTTGCAAGTACCTGGTTAATTGGAGAAATTATACTAAAAGAGATTTCAATCTAAAATGGCCAAATTGGGGTTCTTTTGGTATTTCAAAATTGATGTTTTTGTGTGCACAGTTAGAAAAGGCCGGCCGTGCTTACTTTGGTATCTAGAAGCTTCTAAAAGAGGAATTAATAGAGAAACTTCTTTGCAGGAAACCAACAAGAAATTGTTTGAAACTGTATCAGAACTAAAAAAGGCTGCTAGCCCTGACTCTGCCAGGTCACAGGTCTAGGGGAAAGGGGAAGTCACATTTGGCATTTATGCCATTTGGCTTTTGATTTCTGGGCATCATTTTACCATCTTTTGGGGGCACTCTTGCCACTTGGATTTTGATTCTGGGCATCACTTTGCCTTTTTTTTCATTTGGAGTGTGACTCCTGGCTGGTGAAGTTCTGGTTTGGTTTGGTTTGGTTGGTCTGTTTTGAGCACACAGACATCTGGTACAAACTGCTGGAGTTAGTATGGGAATTGCTTACTCTAAGGTTCCACACTCCATCTGGGAACTTCTGGGAGAAAAAAGGTTTTTTTTGACTTGTCAATCAATAGCTATGATCCAATGACAAGAAAAATGGCCTAAAAATATTAGATCTTTATTGACATTGGATAGGAAAATGGACCAAAGTTTCCCCTATGTCCAGGACTTCCTCCTGTATCTCTTTAAGAATTCTTGCCTTGAGGAAATAACTTCTCCTAATCCTTTATACCAGAAGCATCACTATGAACAAAGCTAGGGAGGTGATGAAATTCCAGTTGAGCTATTTCAAATCCTGGAAGATGATGCTGTGAAAGTGCTACACTCAATATGCCAGCAAATTTGGAAAACTCAGCAATGGCCACAGCACTGGAAAAGGTCAGTTTTCATTCCCATCCCAAAGAAAGGCAATGCCAAAAAATGCTCAAACTACCGCACAATTGCACTCATCTCACATGCTAGCAAAGTAATGCTCAAAATTCTCCAAGCCAGGCTTCAGCAGTACATGAACCAGATGTTCAAGCTGGATTTAGAAAAGGCAGAGGAGACAGAGATCGAATTGCCAACATCTGTTGGATCATAGAAAAAGCAAGAGAGTTCCAGAAAAACATCTATTTCTGCTTTACTGACTATGAAAAAGCCTTTGACTGTGTGGACTACAACAAACTCTGGAAAATTCTTAAAGAGTTGGGAATACCAGACCACCTGACCTGCCTCTTGAGAAATCTGTATGCAGGTCAGGAAGCAACAGTTAGAACTGGACATGGAACAACAGACTGGTTCCAAATCAGGAAAGGAGTACATCAAAGCTGTGTACTGTCACCCTGCTTATTTAACTTAAATGCAGAGTACATCATGCGGAATGCCAGGCTGGATGAAGCACAAGCTGGAATCAAGATTGCTGGGGAAAATATCAATAACCACAGATTTGCAGATGACACCACCCTTATGGCAGAAAGCGAAGAGGAAACTAAAGAGGCTCTTGATGAACGTGAAAGAGGAGAGTGAGAAAGTTTGGTTAAAACTCAACATTCAGAAAACTAAGATTATGGCATCTGGTCCCATCACTTCATGGCAAATAGATGGGAAAACAATGGAAACAGTGACAGACTTTATTTTTCTGGGGCTCCAAAATCACTGCAGATGGTAACTGAAGCCATGAAATTAAAGGACGCTTGCTCCTTGGAAGAAAAGTTATGACCAACCTAGACAGCATTATTAAAAAGCAGAGACATTACTTTGGCAACAATGGTCCATATAGTCAAAGCTATGGTTTTTCCAGTAGTCATGTATGAAAGCTGAGTGCCGAAGAATTGATGCTTTTGAACTGTGGTGTTGGAGAAGACTCTTGAGGGTCCCTTGGACAGCAAGGAGATCCAACCAGTCCACCCCAGAGGAAATCAGTCCTGAATATTCATTGGAAGGACTGATGCTGAAGCTGAAACTCCAATACTTAGGCTACCTGATGGGAAGAACTGACTCATTTGAAAAGACCCTGATGCTGGGAAAGATTGAAGGTGGGAGGAGAAGGGGAAGACAGAGGATGAGATGGTTGGATGGCATCACCAACTCAAAGGTCATGAGTTTGAGTAAGCTCTGGGAGTTGGTGATGGACAGGGAGGCCTGGCATGCCGCAGTCCAAGGGGTCGCAAAGACTCGGACATGACTGAGCGACTGAAGTAACTGATACCTTTATACCAGAGTTCTCTGGATCACTTATCTAGACCATCTCTAATTCCTGAAACCAAAAGAAAAAAAAAGGGAAACAAAGCCTTTTAGAATCTTATTTCAACCATTGTTTACAACTACGGAGTTTTGTATTGTGAAATCTGATTCATAGTAAGTTTGGAAAACAAAGCTATAGGGTCTCTTGTGTCTATTTGGATATATGTATGTCTCTGTGTGTCTTTGTTTTTTGGATAATATTGCTGATTGCTGAGATCAGTTTGTAAATGAGTTCTAATCTAATTGGCATAAAAAAAAAAAAGTAAGTGCTTACAAATCAAATAATTCTAAATACAAGAGAAATTAACCTAAATGAATTTCAGGTTCATGTGAACTGGGAAATGTTTAGTATTAAATACCCGATATTAATGTTTGTTTGTTGATATAACTAATACAGACATTCTAAATAATTAACATTAGGCAGAATATTTTCATTGTTTAGGAATGTCTGTCTAAAATAATCTCTCCAGATTGGGGTAACCTGAATTTCTAAGGGTTGTGCTAAACTAAATATTGGAAGTTTACTGAATCAGATCAGATCAGATCAGTCGCTCAGTCGTGTCCGACTCTTTGCGACCCCATGAATCGCAGCAAGCCAGGCCTCCCTGTCCATCACCAACTCCCGGAGTTCAATGAGACTCACGTCCATCGAGTCAGTGATGCCATCCAGCCATCTCATCCTCTGTTGTCCCCTTCTCCTCCTGCCCCCAATCCCTCCCAGCATCAGAGTCTTTTCCAATGAGTCAGCTCTTCACATGAGGTGGTCAAAGTACTGGAGTTTCAGCTTTAGCATCATTCCTTCCAAAGAAATCCCAGGGCTGATCTCCTTCAGAATGGACTGGTTGGACCTCCTTGCAGTCCAAGGGACTCTCAAGAGTCTTCTCCAACACCACACTTCAAAAGCATCAATTCTTCGGCGCTCAGCCTTCTTCACAGTCCAACTCTCCCATCCATACATGACCACAGGAAAAACCATAGCCTTGACTAGACGGACCTTTGTTGGCAAAGTAATGTCTCTGTTTTTGAATATGCTATCTAGGTTGGTCATAACTTTCCTTCCAAGGAGTAAATGTCTTTTAATTTCACGGCTGCAATCCCCATCTGCAGTGATTTTGGAGCCCAGAAAAATAAAGTCTGACACTGTTTCCCCTGTTTCCCTATCTATTTCCCATGAAGTGGTGGGACCGGATGCCATGATCTTCGTTTTCTGAATGTTGAGCTTTAAGCCAACTTTTTCACTCTCCTCTTTCACTTTCATCAAGAGGCTTTTGAGTTCCTCTTCACTTTCTGCCATAAGGGTGGTGTCATCTGCATATCTGAGGTTATTGATATTTCTCCCGGCAATCTTGATTCCAGCTTGTGCTTCTTCCAGTCCAGCATTTCTCATGATGTACTCTGCATGTAAGTTAAATAAACAGGGTGACAATATACAGCCTTGACGAACTCCTTTTCTTATTTGGAACCAGTCTGTTGTTCCATGTCCAGTTCTAACTGTTGCTTCCTGACCTGCATACAAATTTCTCAAGAGGCAGGTCAGGTGGTCTGGTATTCGCATCTCTTTCAGAATTTTCCACAGTTTATTGTGATCCACACATTCAAAGACTTTGGCATAGTTAATAAAGCAGAAATAGATGTTTTTCTGGAACTCTCTTGCTTTTTCCATGATCCAGGGGATATTGGCAATTTGATCTCTGGTTCCTCTGCCTTTTCTAAAACCAGCTTGAACATCAGGAAGTTCATGGTTCACGTATTGCTGAAGCCTGGCTTGGAGAATTTTGAGCATTACTTTACTAGCGTGTGAGATGAGTGCAATTGTGCAGTAGTTTGAGCATTCTTTGGCATTGCCTTTCTTTGGGATGAGAATGAAAACTGACCTTTTCCAGTCCTGTGGCCACTGCTGAGTTTTCCAAATTTGCTGGCACATTGAGTGCAGCACTTTCACAGCATCATTTTTCAGGATTTGGAATAGCTCAACTGGAATTCCATCACCTCTACTAGCTTTGTTTGTAGTGATGCTTTATAGCTAGGTCATTTCCAAATAAAATAAGATTTTGAAACATTTACTACTGAACACTAATTTCCTCTTACAGAGAAACTAAAGAGATTTGGGACTAAAAATGAATGATGTTTGGTGCCATCCTAAAATGTTCTCTCTAGGAAAGCGAAGGTTTTAGAAATTATCACTGGTATTTATGCTCGCAATCTATAAAATACTAATATAAAAATCAGTTCTTAGTTTCTTAAGGAGAGTAGGAAGTGTGTTTTTGGTAAAGAAGTTATGAGGAATGAAATTGCAGTTTGTGAAGGAAAAAGGAAGTAAGCCTGACTTACAGGTGGCTTTTTAGGATGGAAGAACAAAGCACTCAGTACAGAAAGTGATAAGAAGGCTTGTGAAAAGTCAACCATGAGAAAAGCATTTTTTACATGGTTTAAAATAATTTTAAGTTTAACTTTTAAATAAAGTGAAAGTGAGTGAAGTCACTCAGTCATGTCTGACTCTTTGTGACCCCATGGATTGTAACCTACCAGGCTCCTCTGTCCATGGGATTTTCCAGGCAAGAATACTGGAGTGGGTTGCTGTTAAAGTAGGCTGGTGCAAAAACTTGAATTTAGCTTTTCTGTCTGTTAAGATGACACCTTTTCTTCAGATGTTGAACTGCCTTTGATAATAGATTTAAGTTTCTTTATCTCCTCAATGATCTGTTCTGAAATCCTTTATTGTTACTTTGGCTAAGTGAATAGCCAATGACCTATAATGGTATCTGACTGAGTGTTCTAAACCTTTTTGATATTTGTTGACAAAACTTCCTAAATCATTCTAATGAAGAAGATTTGTAGCTAAATTTGGGACACTTCAGAGGGCCCCTGAAACGTCCCAAAGAGATGTTTACACTCTTTAGATGTTACACTTGTTAGGTTCATTTATTACACAGAATTACTTGGGAAGTATTGTCAGGTGAGTAATAAGTCTCAGGTTATATTGTATGGTTAATGTTACTAATATAGATATCCTAGAAACTAAAATTGACTCTTGGATTAACTCTCACTTCTAAATGCCCCTTTGCGGACCTGGTCTATAGAGAGGCCTGCTGATCTCAAACTCACCTTAAGATGAGGCTCAAAAAGAAGAAACTGCACTACACTAGGAGAAGAAGATGACAGCAGAAGTAGACAGCTTGCCCAAGATGCTGATCTGGTTTGTATGATCATTTGTAATGTTTTCTTGATTCCTTGGACCTATACCTATCAATCAAATGTTTTCTATCATGGACACAATTCTATGCTAGTTTAAAACTCAATCCAATTGTTGGGTTGTGGCCAATAACCTGTGTCTAGTACTTCTGTGGATTTTTGTCCTCCAGGGCTCTGATTGGATATCCCACAGGAAATTTATTTTAGATGAGAGTTCAGTCATGTTCTGTCTATTCATGACGTTACTAGATGGGATCCTCTCATCTGGCCAACTAATAATACCTGCTCTGATGTTCGGAGAAGGCAATGGCACCCCATTCCAATACTCTTGCCTGGAAAATCCCATGGATGGAGGAGTTTGGTAGGCTGCAGTCCATGGGGTCGAGAAGAGTCGGACACAACTGAGCGACTTCACTGTCACTTTTCACTTTCATGCATTGGAGAAAGAAATGGCAACTCACTCCAGTGTTCTTGCCTGGAGAATCCCAGGGACAGGGGAGCCTGGTGAGCTGCCATCTATGGGGCCGCACAGAGTCGTACATGACTGAAGCGACTTAGCAGCAGCAGCAGCAGCTCTGATGTTGGCAATAGATTTTTCTCTTAGGGTCATTCAAACTCAATCAGAGTGACAAGCTAAGTCTCAATAAAAAAAAACAACTAACCTCTCATCTATTAAAAGGAAAATTCCAACAACTATGGGATGGATCTATATGGTTAACACCAGGCTACGATTATTTAGGTTTAAAAGCTTCTCTATTTTGGGAACAATTAAATCATACTAAAAATTATCAACCTGGTAATATCATGAGACAAGGCCAGGTGCTTTATGAACTATGCCTATTATTACCCTTAGAGAGAATGATTGTTATGGAACTCAGTGGATTTGTGACACTAATTTATGGCCTTGACATTTACAGGGATGGATATGAAGGTGTAGCCTGGGATTCTCATGAATTTAAGGTCATACATGTTAGCAAATTAGAGGTAACCCCAACCAACCTACCATTGGTATGATCCCAATTGGTCAAAGATCTGTATTCTACTGGTATGACCACTTATCAGCTTTTTTGGTGTGTGCCTTCATTAGAGTTGGAGGATGTAATTGGGTGTATAAGAAGCCTTAACAATTTTCATAAACTTTAAATGATAGAAGGAAAGTTATGACCAACCTAGATAGCATATTCAAAAGCAGAGATATTACTTTGCCAACAAAGGTTCGTCTAGTCAAGGCTATGGTTTTTCCTGTGGTCATGTATGGATGTGAGAGTTGGACTGTGAAAAAGGCTGAGTGCCGAAGAATTGATGCTTTTGAAGTGTGGTGTTGGAGAAGACTCTTGAGAGTCCCTTGGACTGCAAGGAGATCCAACCAGTCCATTCTGAAGGAGATCAGCCCTGGGATTTCTTTAGAAGGAATGATGCTAAAGCTGAAACTCCAGTACTTTGGCCACCTGATGCGAAGAGTTGACTCATTGGAAAAGACTCTGATGCTGGGAGGGATTGGGGGCAGGAGGAGAAGGGGACGACAGAGGATGAGATGGCTGGATGGCATCACTGACTCGATGGACGTGAGTCTGGGTGAACTCCAGGAGTTGGTGATGGACAGGGAGACCTGGCGTGCTGTGATTCATGGGGTCACAAAGAGTCGGACACGACTGAGTGACTGAACTGAACTGAACTGAACCAGATTATTAGCCTATTGAATTCTATGATGAGAATTTTCCTTCTTCTTTCATCATAGAGAAATTTCTCTACGATGAGAAAGGCAGTGCTACACAACTGCAAGGCCCTTGACACCTTACAGCATCTCAGAGAGATATCTGGGCTATAATTCAAAGTAAATGCTGGATTTCCAAACCCGATAAATCCTTTAATGTAACACACTTGATGAACCATATGAAAAATCAGATTTCTGCTTTAAGTGACCCATTCCCTAATCTTGATGATCTTTTAAACTGGTTTGGTGTGGAAGGCTCATGGCAGAAATATTTACTTTTAATTCCACTAATGTTATTAACTATACTATTTGTATTTTGCTTGTTTCACAAGATTATTGTTTCTTGTATTACCAAGTGTATGACTGAGCCTCCAATGTAAATAATGATGACTAGACTTGAAGCAGTTGATCAAATATATAGCTCAATATATGATCAATGATTGTAATAGTGTATCTCTAGATACGGGAAGCGGAGAAGGCAATGGCATCCCACTCCAGTACTCTTGCCTGGAAAATCCCATGGGCGGAGGAACCTGGTAGGCTGCAGTCCATGGATGGGATCGCTAAGAGTCCGACACGACGGAGCAACTTCACTTTCACTTTTCACTTTCATGCTTTGGAGAAGGAAATGGCAACCCACTCCAATGTTCTTGCCTGGAGAATCCCTGGGACGGGGGAGCCTGGTGGGCTGCTGTCTATGGGGTCACACAGAGTCGGACACGACTGAAGCGAATTAGCAGCAGCAGCAGCAGATATGGGAAGATGCAATGAAAGGAAACACTTTACTGGGCCATAACTAGAAGACAGGTGTCCAGAGATCTTTGACTATTAAGACCTAGTCCAGTAATAGCACACTGAGTGGCCTATCAACAAAAACTCTCTTCAGAACTGGGACAAAACCTTGTATATTGACCTTCCCCCACTGCTGCTTTGGCGCGGTCTCTCAGAGCTCTCTGAGATGCTGCCTCCCGGGCTGCAGTTCTCATTTTGCCCCCAATAAAACTTAACTCAAAACTCTCAAGTTATGCATCTTTTTTAGTTGACAGCCACAAGGGAAGTCCTAAAATTTTTAAAAAACTACATATTTATGGTAAAAAAAAATTCAGTGTAGAAGAATATAAGTGAAAAATATAAATTCTCTTTCTTCCTCTCCATTAAAAAAAAAAAAAAAAGCTGGTTCCAGTGCTCATCCCGTTACATTTTGTTTTAAATTCAAATTCGATTGGGTGCAGCAAGTTGGGGTGATTCACTCTTGGGTTTCTTTGTGGCAGCTGTTTGCCATGAATGAATATCTCGCTTGTCCCAGGGGTCTTCCATGCGGCCTCTCCGGGCAGCACCTGGGAGAACAGTCAGATCTTTTCATTCTTGGGCAGGAGGTGGCGTGCCCTGAGGACAGGCAGCTGCCTCCCTGTGGGAGGGGAAGGAGCAGGTGGGGCTAGAGGCCACATGCCACCAAATCCCTTGCAAATTTTCCTCCTTCCTCAGCCCGAGGCTGCCAACCGGGCTGAATACCACAGGGAGATTTTTTCCACTGTGAACAACTGTCCCGGGACAGCAAGCTGGGATTACATTTCAGGAATCTTGCGTTGCCCTTGAGAAGCCGTGTGGACGGCTGTCAAGTATGTATAGGGGATAAGAAGGCTCCAAAGAGAGATGATGAGTCAGGAGGCACTGGGGTGAAAGGGGCGCCTTCTGTGGGGGTGGGGGTGGGGGTGGGGGTGGGGCATCCTGATCCTTCCAGGCTTCCCTTCAGCCTTTCATGGAAGAGAATGATCAAACTAACTCACATTTTAAAGATTTACTTTTTGTTTTATTTAATCTTCCTTTTCCTTTCCTTTGAAATTTTTTTTCATTTTAATTCAGTTTCCAATCCAATTTGAAATATAGTATTGTGAAGTTGATTTATCTTCAATGATCTATTAAAATTCATGGAACATATAACAATATTGTTGTACTTATTTTCTTTCCTAATGTTATTTGACTCTGAAACAACATTAGTTATTAATACTTTTATTCCCAGCATGAGCTGTCTCAATTTTTTTTTAAATCACACGTGTTATATATGAATTCTAATTCTAAGTTGCTTCAGTCATGTCCGACTCTGCGTGACCCCATAGACGGCAGCCCACCAGGCTCCCTCGTCCCTGGGATTCTCTAGGCAAGAACACTGGAGTGGGTTGCCATTTCCTTCTCCAATGAATACCTCTTAGTAAAATATTCAGATAACCCCCATCTTCTCATTTGAGGGCATTTTACAGTTTACAAAGTGTGTTCACAATTATTCTCTCATCTGATTTTTACTAGAAGGTGTTCTCAGCTGATGGTCTATATCTGCATATTTTTGAAAGACTCTGGGAGAACAGCCCTGGGAGGCAGACTTCTAGAGCAAGCGTGGACAAGAGAGATGGAGGAAGAGGGAGAAGGTGGCTGCCTGGAGATGAGAAGTCAGAGAACAAATCCGGTCTAGTTCCCAATCTAGTTCAGTGAATTTAGGAGGCTCTGCATGGTCCCCAAGCCTAGTCCCACTCCTTTGTTAGGTCACCCACCCCCATCAAATCAGGTGACTTCTAGATCCCATGCCTGTGGAAGGAGGATACCCTGATTTGGTGACCAAGGGTATGACAGGGGTTCAAGGAGGCAGCCACCTAGAGTTAAATAATAAAACACAAACAACAGACCCTGGGGAATGATGTGAATACCCCAAGCCCGCAGCCTGCCCTCCCATCTTGCTTCACACCCTCTCTTCTTCTCTCCCTTCTTCCCTTCCTCCCCGCCTCCTGTCTCCCCTCTATGCAGCCCATCCTCTTTACAGCCAAACCACCAGCTGAGATGGCCCTTCTCCATTTCCCCCCATCCCCTTGAGTGCTATTTTATGTGCCTTTGAGTTATTTAAGTCAGTCCTTGGAACTCATTTTATCCATACTTCATCTGCATAATAAACACGTTGACATGCCCCTGAACATGTGGGGTCTCCCTGGCTCAGAGTGCCACCAGAAGAGTCCTATTTGCAGGAAACAATGATGCCATTTCGCTCTTCCCAGAATGTCTCTAAGCCCTACATGCCAGAACTTTTAAGATTAAATCTCTCTGCTCCTCAGTTCAGTTCAGTTCAGTCGCTCAGTCGTGTCCGACTCTTTGCGACCCCATGAGCAGCATCCCAGGCCTCCCTGTCCATCACCAACTCCCTGAGTCCACCCAAACCCATGTCCATTGAGTCAATGATGCCATCCAACCATCTCATCCTCTGTCGTCCCCTTCTCCTGCCCTCAGTCTTTCCCAGTATCAGGATCTTTTCAAATGAGTCAGCTCTTTGCATCAGGTGGGCAAAGTATTGGAGTTTCAGCTTCAACATCAGTCCTTCCAATGAACACTCAGGACTGATCTCCTTTAGGATGGACTGGTTGGATCTCCTGGCAGTCCAAGGGACTCTCAAGAGTCTTCTCCAACACCACAGTTCAAAAGCATCAATTCTTCTGTGCTCAGCTTTCTTCACAGTCCAACTCTCACATCCATACATGACTACTGGAAAAACCATAGCCTTGACTAGACCGACCTTGTTGGCAAAGTAATGTCTCTGCTTTTGAATATGCTATCTAGGTTGGTCATAACTTTCCTTCCAAGGAGTAAGGGTCTTTTAATTCATTGGCTGCAATCACCATCTGCAGTGATTTTGGAGCCCCCCCACCCCCCAAAATAAAGTCTGACACTGTTTCCACTGTTTCCCCATCTATTTCCCATGATTTGGGAGCTCCCAAAATAAAGTCTGTCACTGTTTCCACTGTTTCCCATCTATTTGCCATGAAGTGATGGGACCAGATGCCATGATCTTCGTTTTCTGAATGTTGAGCTTTAAGCCAACTTTTTCACTCTCCTCTTTCACTTTCATCAAGAGGCTCTTTAGTTCTTCTTCGATTTCTGCCATAAGGTTAGTGTCATCCACATATCTGAGGTTATTGATATTTCTCCCCAGCAACCTAGATTCCAGCTTGTGCTTCTTCCAGTCCAGCATTTCTTATGATGTACTCTGCATATATGTTAAATAAGCAGGGTGACAATATACAGCCTTGATGTACTCCTTTCCTGATTTGGAACCAGTCTGTTGTTCCATGTCCAGTTCTAAATGTTGCTTCCTGACCTGCATACAGATTTCTCAAGATGCAGGTCAGGTGGTCTGGTATTCCCATCTCTTTAAGAATTTTCCAGAGTTTGTTGTAGTCCACACAGTAAAAGCCTTTGGCATAGTCAATAGAGCAGAAGTAGATGTTTTTCTGGAACTCTCTTGCTTTTTTGATGATCTAGCTGATGTTGGCAATTTGATCTCTGTCTCCTCTGCCTTTTTGAAATCCAGCTTGAAAATCTGGAAGTTCACGGTTCACATACTGTTGAAGCCTGGCTTGGAGAATTTTGAGCATTACTTTGCTAGTGTGTGAGATGAGTACAGTTGTGTGGTAGTTTGAGCATTCTTTGGCATTGTCTTTGTTTGGGATTGGAATGAAAACTGACCTTTTCCAGTCCTGTGGGGCCACTGCTGAGTTTTCCAAATTTGAAGGCATATTGAATGCAGCACTTTCACAGCATCATCTTTCAGGATTTGAAATAGCTCAACTGGAATTCCATCACCTGCACTAGCTTTGTTTGTTTGTAATGATGCTTTCTAAGGCCCACTTGACTTCACATTCCAGTATGTCTGGCTCTAGGTGAGTGATCACACCATAAATTATCTGGGTCATGAAGATTTTTTTGTATAGTTCTTCTGTGTATTCTTGCCACCTCTTCTTAATGTCTTCTGCTTCTGTTAGGTCCATACCATTTCTGTGCTTTATTGTGCTCATCTTTGCATGAAAGTTCCATTAGTGTCCCTAGTTTTCTTGAAGAAATCTCTAGTCTTTCCCATTCTATTGTTTTCCTCCATTTCTTTGCACTGATCACTGAGGAAGGCTTTCTTATCTTTCCTTGCTATTCTTTGGAACTCTGCATTTAAATGGGTATATCTTTCCTTTTCTCCTTTGCCTTTCACTTCTCTTCTTTTCACAGCTATTTGTAAGGCCTCCTAAGACAGCCATTTTGCCTTTTTGCATTTCCTTTTCCATGGGGATGGTCTTGATCACTGCCTCCTGTCCAGTGTCATGAACCTCCGTCCATAGTTCATCAGACACTCTGTCTATCAGATCTAATCCCTTGAATTTCTCACTTCCACTGTATAATCATAAGGGATTTAATTTAGGTCATACCTGAATGGTCTAGTGGTTTTCCCTACTTTCTTCAATTTAAGTCTGAATTTGGCAATAAGGAGTTCACGATCTGAGCCATAGTCAGCTCTCGGTCTTGTTTTTGCTGACTGTATAGAGCTTCTCCATCTTTGGCTGCAAAGAATATAATCAGTCTGATTTTGGTGTTGACCATCTGGTGATGTTCATGTGTTGGAAGAGGGTGTTTGCTATGACCAGTGCGTTCTCTTGGCAAAACTCTGTTAGCCTCTGCCCTGCTTCATTCTGTACTCCAAGGCCAAATTTGCCTGTTACTCCAGGTGTTTCTTGGCTTCCTATTTTTGCATTCCAGTCCCCTATAATGAAAAGGACATCTTTTCTGTGTGTTAGTTCTAGAAGGTCTTGTAGATCTTCATAGAACCGTTTAACTTCAGCTTCTTCAGCATCATTGTTTGGGGCATAGACTTGGATTACTGTGATATTGAAAGGTTTGCCTTGGAAATGAACAATGATCATTCTGTCATTTTTGAGATTGCATCCAAGTACTACATTTCTGACTCTTGTTGACCATGATGGCTACTCCATTTCTTCTGAGGGATTCCTGCCCATAGTAGTAGATATAATGGTCATCTGAGTTAAATTCACCCATTCCAGTCCGTTTTAGTTCGCTGATTCCTAAAATGTCGATGTTTACTCTTGCCATCTCCTGTTTGACCACTTCCAATTTGCCTTGATTCATAGACCTAACATTCCAGTTTCCTATACAATATTGCTCTTTACAGCATTGGACTTTACTTCTATCACCAGTCACATCCACAACTGGGTGTTGTTTTTGGTTTGGCTCCATCTCTTCATTCTTTCTGGAGTTAGTTCTCCACTGATCTCCAGTAGCATATCGGGCACCTACTGACCCGGGGAGTTCCTCTTTCAGTGCCCTTTTTTTTTGCCTTTGCATATGTTCATGGTGTTCTCAAGAATATTGAAGTGGTTTGCCATTCCCTTCTCCAGTGGATCATGTTTTGTCAGAACTCTCCTCCATGACCCGTCCGTCTTGAGTGGCCCTACGTGGCATGGCTCATAGTTTCACTGAGTTAGACAAAGGTGTGATCCATGTGATCAGATTGGTGATCGTGGTTTTCAGTCTGAGCTTCTCTTCAGATTTGATTAATTTGTGTGAGCAGCTCATGAAACTCAGGAAAACATTTTACTTACTAGAAAACTGATGTATTGTAAAAGGATAAAACTCAGGAGCAGCCAGATGGAAGAGATGCATAAATGAAAACATGTGGGAAGAGGCATGCGGCTTCCACGCCTTCTTTGGGCATACTACTCTCTGACATCTCTGCGTTTCTACCAACCTGGAAGCCCTCTGAACACAGGTCTTTTTTTTTTTTTTTAGAGAGTTCATTACCTTATATGGCATGATTGATTAAATCATTGGCCATTGGTGATTGAACTGTCTCCAGTCACTTTCCTCTCTCTAAAGGTTGGGAGTCTGTGGCTGAAAGTTCAACCTCCAGTCATAGGGTTGGTCCCCTGGCAACCCACTCCCACTCTTAGATACTTATCAAAAGTCATCTTATTAGCATAAACTCAGGTGTAGTTCAAAGAGTTTTGTGATGGATATCATAAGTCATCTTTACTCCTATCACTTAGGAAATTGAAGGGATTTTTGGGAGCTCTGTGCCAATATATACTTATTACAAATCACATAATTATAGCAGAATTTTCCAAAGAATGTTCAGAATTGGAACCCTAGTTCCAAAGAAAATGATGGATCTGTGAAATATGTATTTGGGAAATACTTCAAGAAACTTAAGTGGGATTCATTTCTGCAGGACCTCAGAGGCTTTATCTATTTTAATTAATTTTTATTGGAATATACTTGCTTTCAACGTTGTGTTAGTTTCTAGTGTACAGCAAGGTAAATCAGCAATAGATATACATATATCCTCTTTTTTTGGATTTCTTTCCCATTTAAGTACCACTGAGCACTGAATAGGGTTCCCTGAGCTATACAGCAGGTTCTCTGTCACAGGATTTAATAAGCCAATATCCGTTGTGAATCTTTAAGGAAGGGTGTGTCAGAGGCATCAGTGAAGCCCTAACACAAGGAAGGGTGTGTGTGTGTATGTGCTCAGTTGTGTCTGACTCTTTGTGACCCCATGGACTGTAGCCCACCAGGCTCCTCTGTCTATGGAATTTTCACAGCAAGAATACTGGAGTGAGTTGCCATTTCTTTCTCCAGGGCATCTTCCTGACCCACGGATTGAAAGCTCATCTCTGGTGTCTCCTGCATTGGCAGGCATATTTTATTTACCACTGAGCCACCTAGGAAGTCCAAGGAAGAGTATAGCTCATAACATTTTACACGCTATTTGATCACAGAGCTTGTTTTCTCGTGAACTGTCTTTCTAAGTTATTGAGTTACACAGAATGTCTTTTTTAGGCTCCCTCAAATGAAGGAAGTTGCTCTAATGCCACTCTGTGAAGTTGATTGATGGGAAGATACTCTGGGCTAGACTGGGTTCTGAGGTGCCTGAAAGTTTACATTTTGGATGGCTGTCTTTTCCAAATTAGTATTTATTTGCTCACAATGGTCTGCTTCTGTGTTCACCTTCAAGGGCTCAATACTGCCCCCTAGTGGGTCCAGTGGGATCCTAAATTTTCTGTGCCATTGTCCTAAACTTGGGAAGTGACCTTGGCAGTTTCTAAAAAAAAAAAAAAAGAAAGAAAGAAAAAAAACGACCTTTTCAAGTTACAAAAAAAGATACTACTGTTATGATACCTGATATCACTTAAAAAAACTTTATGACACAATAATAATATGTGTTTGTTTTAGAATGAGAAAATTTAAGGTAAGTAAAATGAAGAAAATAAAAATAATCTACAATCTTACCTCAGGGTTAACACTTATCATTCTAACATGTATGTCCATGCAGTCTTTTTTTAAATCTACATTTATCTAAAAATTCATACTTCCCCTGATCCTAAACTAAAAATATATTTTTTCCGGACTTTTTCTTGTATGCCCATTTTACTTGAACGTCAGTTAAGAACCTGCTCCTTGAGTACTTTTGGTCCTTTTGAAGGAGGCAGGAGAGGAGAGGGGGTGAAAAATTTAAACATTTAAAGGGGTGATTCAGGGGCTAAGTGACCCACTATGTTTACGGGTGATTGCACCAGTGTCTTCCAAGAGGGGCACATACACTTTAATGGCACCAAATGGCAACCCTTCCTGGCTGCTGCTATAATACAATTATATAACAATACAGTATTATATAAACATATAAACAACATCTAAGGCTGTGGCTTAACGCAAACGTAGTGGCTTAAACAACATGGATTTGTGATCTTACAGTCTGGGGTCAGAAGTCAAAGTCAGTTTTGTAGGGCTAAATCAAAGTTTTTGTAGGGCTAAATCAGTTTCGTAGGGCTGTTCCTTCTGGGGGTTCGTCTGTTTCCTTGCCTTTCTGTCAGCTTCTCAAGACCCTTGCATTCCTCAGCTCATGGTCCTTTTTCTCCCAACACATCAAACTCTGACTCCTGTTATCACATCCCCTACTACTAACTCTGATCCTCCTGCTCCTCTCCTATGAGGACCTTTGTGTTGATACTGGGCCAACCAGGAGACTCTCCCCATCAGGACCGATAACTTCATCACACTGGCACAGTCCTTATCACCATGAAAGGTCACATTTTGACAATCCCTTCTGGGCATTAGGATGTGGGTAACTTTGGGAGGGCCATTCATTATTCAGTCCACCATACTGAATACGTTTCTTCTCTTTCTGCTCCCCTCCCCCTGTCCTCCTCACTTCCCCTCCTCCTTCTTCCTCTTCTTCTTTGTTTTTGAGAATTTAAGGTGAGAATTAGGTGTTCATTTTCTGGAAATCATGGTCTCTAAAGGCCAATTAATCTCGTCGATATAAGAGCTTGTCAGATTGCAGCACAAAGTCAAATAAAGCCCACTTGGATCACCTGCCTTGGCTGAGAGCTGCACTTCTGGGATGGACACAATGGTCTTTGGCCATTTACTGCACTGGGGGATGATGGGGCATTTCTGGCAGGGCCCAGAGCTGGCTGCCAGGAGCTGTTGTGTCCCATCCTTTCCTCCGAGTGTTCCCTCCACTCCTCTGGCTTAGCTGTGTGCCCCCTTTGAAGTTCTGCAGCAGTTGTCGTCTATAAATAGGGCATGCCCAGCCCCATCAGAGTTCTCAGATGAAGGGCAGAGCTCACTTACAAAGCGTTGAAACCACAGGACGGTGTAGGGAGAGAGCCTGCTTTCATGCTTCTTCTCCAACCTCTCCTCAACCCTCCCACCTCCAATTTCATGTGAAAAATACATGAAGGCCCCAGAGAGAATAATCAAAGCTCTGTCACACTTGGAAGACACTTTCTTGCTTCCCTTTAACAAGAAGAAGAGAGAAATGAGCTTCTGGATAAGAGCCCAGGAGCCTATATCAGTTCAGATGTGCCCCAGCATCCATATCTCCTGGAGGTCTTCCGGTTGTAACACCAAAGATGACTACATTATCTGACTCTAAGATTCTGGGTTATCTCATCTTACCCTCATGACTGTCCCTGGAGTCGGGGTATACGAGTTTCCATCTCTCAGATGGGGAGCTTTCCCCCAATTTCTCACTTCTAGGAACACAAAGGAAATGGTAATATTTGAACTTGTGGGGGCAGAGTGAAAGGTTTTTTCCCAAGTACCTCTCACTTCTCTCTGCCACCTCTGAGCACGTCATGGGGTCGGTGCCTTGTTAGTCCATACAGCAGAATGCATGTACCAGTTACAGCCGAGAAAGCACATTTGGGTGTGTGAGCCACCGATTTGGTTCTCAGGCTTGACTCCACATTCGTTAGCTGTGACTTTAAAAGAGCTACTCGATAGTTCCAAGGTCACGATAAGTGGGTACAGTAGCCCATATGGTTGTAATAAGCCTTACTGGGAGCCTCCTCCTGGCATGGTAGCCCCAGGTAGCTGGACTTCTCAGGGATTGGCTCAGAGTTCTAAATGTAAGTATAAGTGTACCAACCTACACTGCAAAACTGTGTTGTGACTTAGCCTCGGAGTGGCGTCATCTCCAGTGATCACCATTGGTTATAAGTGAGTCACAAGTCTATCTGGGTCCAAGAGGGAGACATAGATTTCCTTCCAATGAGATCATTGATAAAGACTATTTTTAAAGACACTGCCACACTATGCATCTTCACAGACATCTGAATGGTTTTCTTTAGATATAGTAATAGCTCTAAGTCTTACTGAGCAATTTTATCCGTTACTGGTTGTTTTCATTGTTTAATTCTGAAGGCAGTCTTTACTTTTAGGTTTTTGTAGTTCCCCTCATTTTCATGTGGGGCTTCCCCCATAACTCAGTTGATAAAGAATCTGCCTGTAGTGCAAGAGACCCGGGTTCGATTCCTGGGTTGGAAAGATCCCCCAAAGAAGGAACTAGCAACCCACTCCAGTGTTCTAGCCTGGGAAATCCATGGACAGAGGAGCCTGGAACACTACAGTCCATGAGGTCCAAGAGTCAGACACGACTTAGCGACTAAACCACCACCAACTCATTTTCACCACCGATGCTGTCCCTTATATCAGGTATCAGACTCGGCTATTTTATCAGCTGTGCAACATTTGCTAGAGAAGGGGGAAACATTTCTTTCATTTTCAAAACAATTTTCTCTAGGATATAGAATTTGACCGTATCATAACATTCTGCTGCTAAAGCAAGCATTCTACTGGGCTGCAGATATTTATGACTTCTATGTCACTCATTCTTTTAAAACAAAATATGAGATATACTTTAGACATCTCTGCTGGGCTCCTGACTCAGATATTAATAGTAACATGGAATCAAACTAGAAAAAAATTAATTGCTTTTGTATTGTGGCTCCCTGCTGGTATGATTTATTTTAAATTCTGCTGATCCCAGGGAGAAGATACTGTATTGTCTGTAATTCAGAAACTGACATATGCTGTTTTCCCATATTTCCCACAAATGCTCCAACTTCAAAGAAAAATATGCTTCTGTGGTCTGGAAAACACTGGATATCACAACATCTATTTTATCTGACATGGCGGGAACTGAATTACTTGACATGTAAGTGGATTTTAGAAGCAACTGAATACAATCTGTCCACCTTGAGTGCCAAAGCCTTTTAGAAAATTATTGACTATTTCTGGACTAGGAGCTGTCTAAAGCATAGGGGTGAGTCATCCTGGTGGTTTTCCTGGGACTCTCCCTGTTTAACACTGAAAGCCCCATGACCTTACCTTGGAAAGCTCCCGGTTATAGACAAACTGAGATAGTTGGTCATGCCCTAGATTAGATATGAGCTTGATCTCACCACTTTCTGATCATCCTGTGTCACTGGTATGAATCTAGCTATGCTGAGTGTTGTGATCCAATGATGCCCTCAGGATGTTTGAGGTATATAACCCATAGATTTCCAGCCTATATGATGCTGGAGTAGCCGGTTAACTCTGCTTATTCAAATGAGGAAACTGCCTGTAGTTCAATGTTAACTCCCAAGTACGTGGACATGATGAGTTATTTTCACCTGTAACACCCAGGGCATCCTTGTTGGTTTTTAGGACTCTCATCAGGATGATAGAGGGCACGACAGTTTTGATTCCAGGTAAGTGGGGGTCATTATTATCAAAATAAATTAATCAGCAAAACTGACCTCAGACAGGGGCAGTAATGAAGGATTACTTTTAAATAATTTTACTGAGTTGCTGTTGGTTTACTTTTCGTGAAACCATGTCTGGACGCGGCAAAGGCGGCAAAGGTCTGGGGAAAGGCGGCGCTAAGCGCCACCGTAAGGTTCTGCGCGACAACATCCAGGGCATCACTAAACCTGCTATCCGCCGCCTGGCTCGTCGTGGTGGTGTGAAGCGCATCTCTGGGCTCATCTACGAAGAGACCCGCGGGGTCCTGAAAGTGTTTCTGGAGAACGTGATCCGGGACGCGGTCACCTACACCGAGCATGCCAAGCGGAAGACGGTCACCGCTATGGACGTGGTCTACGCTCTCAAGCGCCAGGGCCGTACTCTCTACGGCTTTGGCGGTTAAGCTTTCCAGTTTGCTCTCAGGAGCTTGATTTCAACCAAAGGCCCTTTTCAGGGCCAGAAAAAAGAAAAAAAAAGAAAAAAAAAAGACAAAAGAAAGAAAAAAAGAAAGAAAAAAAAAGAAAAAAAGAAAAAAAAATTTTACTGTAGTGGGAAACTTTGTCTAAAGAAACTAAGAAACAAATATTTGATCAGAAACTTAACCCCTCTAGTGGAACAAATTCATTTCTTTTCCAAATATGAGTTCATATATTCATTATCCTTTGGCTCCAAATGTAATCAGGGGTATGATATTGAACCAGAGAGAATATAATTCCTTTAGCTTTGTTTCTTTATGAAAAAGGGAGGCTAGGGAGACTTGTGGGCTTCGCAGGTGTTGGTAGTGGTAAAGATCCTGCCTGCTAATGCAGGAGACATAATGAGACTCCGGTTTGATCCCTGGATGGGAAGGCATGGCAACCCACTCCAGTCTTCATGCCTGGAGAATCCCATGGACAGAGGAGCCTGGTGGGCTACAGTTCATAGGGTTTCAAGAGTTGGACGTGACTGAAGACTTAACATGCATGCAGGGAGACAAGGTGGAGAAGGAAATGGCACCCCACTCCAGTACTCTTGCCTGGAAAATCCCATGGATGGAGGAGCCTGGTGGGCTGCAGTCCATGGGGTCTCAAAGAGTCGGACTCGACCGAGCGACTTCACTTTCACTTTTCACTTTCATGCACTGGAGAAGGAAATGGCAACCCACTCCAGTGTTCTTGCCTGGAGAATCCCAGGGATGGGGGAGCCTGGAAGGCTGCTATCTATGGGGTCACACAGAGTCAGACACGACTGAAGTGACTTAGCAGCAGCAGCAGCAGGGAGACAAGGAAAAGGAAGGACTTGAGTAACTTGAGTTGGGTCAATCTTAGACAGGTGAAAGGGGACTTCACCTGTCTCACTTCACCTGGGGAAGACTCTGACCACACAGGAAATGTGAAGGGTGTGGCTGTACCATAGTTCCAGGGCTAGTCACACAAATGGTATATACTCCAGAGCCCCGCTTACAAGTGGAAATCTTACTTAGATGAAAGGGCCATGTTAATGCTGTGCTCCAGGTTCATTTTCTATCAGAAACATGCCTATGAGTTGAAGAGGATATGATAAAACAAGTTCGATAAAGAGAAAGCCAAAAAAAAAAGAAAAAAATAGAAATAAATGCATTGAGCATTCCTGGTTTCCATTTAAAACCTGCTTTTGACTTTGACGGCCCTCATCTATTGCAGAATGTTTTTCCTCAAATGAATTCACAGGCATTTCTTTTCATTTGATTGTGTGCCTACAGTATATAAGGTACAGTGCAAAATGATTTGAAGGTACAGAGGGAAAATACCAATTTCTTTCTTTAAGAAACGTGGCGTCTATTGGGGGATGGCCAAAAAGTTCTTTTGGATTTTCCTAACATCCTTATTGTATAGAAAAATCCAAAAGAACTTTTTGGTCAATCCTATAGTTTGAGAAAGACATGTATAACCCAAATGTTTTCAGGCATCACCTTACTCAAGAGGTCACATTTACGGTGGTATTCTCACTCATTTTGATGACTTCTAGCTCTAAATTTTAGGGCTTCCCTAGTAAAGAATCTACCAACCAATGCAGGAGACTCAGGTTCGATCCTTGCATCAGGAAGACCCCCTGGAGCAGGCGGATTCTTTACCACTGAGCCACCTGAGAAGCCCTCTTGATGGCTAGGCTGCCAAAAAGAATGATAAATATCCATTGCAGGTTCTTTACTCAAGGATAGATGGGGTTAATTTCTGGAAACCTCTTATTAAAGTAGCAAGAAGTAAAACACAAGTTAAGTCTTAATCACGAGATTTGACTAAAATATAGTAAACTAATCTGATCATGATTTTGTTTCCCCTGCCAAATAGGAAGCACTTTGAGGGCAGAAACTGTATAATGTTCTTTATAAAAATAATTTTGAACCATCTAAGTGGTTCATGAGTATAATTTCTTTTACGAAAATAAAAATTACCAATCATTTTGGAATCCCCTTTGATTATCTCCCCTGAACCTGGTCTGTCTGTTCTTCCTTGTTTCGCATGTGTCCGACGCACCATTGTGGCTCAAATGACGCTTGTGGACCTGCCTGGAGGGTCTAGAGTGGAAGCTGGTTCAGGAGGGAGGAGGGTGGCCGGATGATTGGCTCCCTGGCTGCCTGATCTGGCCAGGCCTCCTCTCTCTACCCTACTGGCTGCTGCTGCTAAGTCGCCTCAGTCGTGTCTGACTCTGTGCGACCCCATAGACGGCAGCCCACCAGGCTCCCCCGTCCCTGGGATTCTCAGGCAAGAACACTGGAGTGGGTTGCCATTTCCTTCTCCAATGCATGAAAGTGAAAAGTCAAAGTGAAGTCGCTCAGTCATGTCCGACTCTTAGCGACCCCATGGACTGCAGCCCACCAGGCTCCTCTGTCCATGGGATTTTCCAGGCAAGAGTACTGGAGTGGGGTGCTGTTGCCTTCTCCGACTGGCTGCAGTGCTAGCAAATCATTCTGCTTGTCACTGCTTGCCAAGCTGTGATGCACAGGAGATTTGGTAAAGACTCCCATACTTACTGGGCTTCCCTGGTGGCTCAGCTGGTAAAGAATCTGCCTGCAATGCAGGAGACCTGAGTTTGATCCCTGGGTTGGGAAGATCCCCTGGAGAAGGGAAAGGCTACCCACTCCAGTATTCTGGCCTGGAGAATTCCATGGACTGTGTAGTCCATGCGGTTGCAAAGCGTCGGACATGACTGAGCGACTTTCACTTTCACTTTCTTTCCCATACTTTCTAGAGGATAGTTCCACCACAGTCGTGAGAGATGTGTTGTATTTCTGTGGGTTAAGTCTTGCTTGGGATGCTTCCCAGGTCTTTTGAGGTGGACATTCAGGGCTATCAAATTCTATTAAAAAGGCTTCTGTCTCAAAGGAAAGAAGATGAATTTCTTCTGGTCAGGAACCACTGGGCATGGCTGACTCCATCAGGAAGCTGGTGATGTGAGCTGGAGTGGGTGGTGGGGCAGAGACAAGGAAGTCAGACATGGACCAAGTACGGAGGTGGTGCTGATCTCCAAGGTCAGATGCGTGTCTGATTCCTCATCAAGAGAGTCAAACCAGTGACTGAGACCTGTGGTCTGGGTCCTAACAGGAGGTGATGGGTGGAAGCCAAGGGCTTCCTCTTGGCCAAAATGCAAGGTCAGGAGGGAGGAAGGGAAGTGAGAAAATAGAGAGGGCTTGCATAAGCCCTTTCTTAGCAAGATTTTGAGCAGATCATCTCCTGTCTGCTTCTTTAGGTTGCAGTGAAAATCACTCAGTCATGTCCGACTCCTTGCAACCCCATGGACTATACAGTCCAGTGACCTCATGAACTATACAGTCCATGGAATTCTCCAGGTCAGAATACTGAAGTGGGGAACCTTTCCCTCCTCCAAGGAATCTTACCAACACAGGGATTGAACTCAGATCTTCCACATTGCTGGAGGATTCTTTACCAGCTGAGCCACAGGGAAGCCCAAGAATACTGGAGTGGGTAGCCTATCCCTTCTCCAGAGGATCTTCCAGACCCAGGAATCAAATCCAGGTCTCTTGCACTGCAGGCAGATCCTTTACCAACTGAGCTACAAGGGAAGCCCTTTAGGTTGCAGGGCAAAGGCAACTCGCACTTCATGTTGGAACTGTTTCTGTGACTTGCTCTTTTGTTATCATAATCACACCTAACTGCCCACGGAGAATCCTGCCCCTCTGCCTGACTGTTAAGCGCCTTTGTTTATAACCCTGTCCACCTGTAGATGGTAAGAAGGAAGAAATTAAGACATCCCTTGCCTCAGGCTTGCCAGTCTAGGGGATATTTGTAAGATTAATGGCCTTTTTACTTTGTTTCTTCACTCCCCCCATCCCTGATCTGTAAAAGAACCTGGCATCAGACCCTGATAAGGAAGTTATTTTGAGATAGTCTGCCATCTTATTGGTCAGTGGGCTCTCCTAAACTCGCATTCCTTACCCCAACATCTCGTCTCCGATTTGTTGGCCTGCCATGCAGTTGGACTCAGTAACATTTAGACTCACCCCGCATAGTGAGAATGCCAACCTGCGGCAGGGCATTTAGCAGCCTTTCCTCTTGATGAGAAGTCAGAGACTGCTCGTGAATGGGGACCAGCCCTTCAGTGGCCCTTTCTCCTGGGCCTGTGTTCGATCACTGACTTACTGGCAAATTCTTTCAATCATTGAATACCTGTCTGTCTCATTGGGTAAACTTTCATCTAAACATCTTATCTAAGGTACATGTAAGTGGAAAAAAAATGTTAAGACTTTCTTTGATCGTTAATAAAAGATCGTGGGGGAAAAAGCCTCAGTAGCTTGTGTTAATCATTAAACTTGCCCCATGGTCAGCTCTGAATTTTTTCTTTAGCACAGGTTTGGCTGGGACACAAACAAGTTAGGTGAGTTACAGCCTGACAAGTTACAGCCAAGTAAGTTACCTGTGCTGCCGCGGGTGGGCTCTCACCAGGTAACACAGCCATGGGTTCCTGAGAGGAAGAAGGTCATTCTGAAAGGAACAAGGTCGTTCTGAAAGGAAAGGACTCCTCCCTTGAGTCCAAAGGAGAGAGGAACAGGAAAAGGTACTGTTGGGTTCAGAAATGTCTCTGCCCTGTGTTTTCTAGGTGTTGCCTTTTTGCTAATATGTTAAACAAAGGAACTGGGGGATATGATGTAGTAACCTCCCAGGTTTGTCTTTTCAAAGCCCCAAAGGGAGCGGGGCTGGGAAGGGGAGAGAGAGGAGGAGGAAGAATGAGGGCAGAGTGGGGAGAAAGACAGGGGAGAGAGAACTGACCCGAGGCACACAGCTCTCCTCTGGTTGAAAATATTCTGGTTAAAGTATTTAAATGGAGGCTGGGTTTGTTCTTAGGAAGAATTAGTGGATAATCATTTTAAGAAAAAATACATTTGTTATTGATTTGATTGCTCTGTTTTAGAGGGAAGATGTAGGTCTGAACATAGAGGTTTTTTAAAAATTAATTTTTATTGGCGTATAGTTAACTTACAATGTTGTGTTAGTTTCTGCTGTACAGCAAAAGGAGTTAGCTGTACAGGGACGTGAATCCCCTCCCTTTTGGACTTCCTTTCAGGTCACCACAGTACTTTGGCTAGAGTTTCCTGTGCTTTAGAGTATGTTCTCGTTAGTTATCTGTTTTACACATAGTCTTTATTGATAGTGTATCTGTGTTAATTCCAATCACTCATTTCCTCCCACCTGCCCCCTCCCAACACAGGGTTTTAAGAAAACCAACATGCAACTATTTACTTCTGATATTCTAAATTTGGGAGTAGGCACCAAAATAAAATGTTAAAATCCCAGTCAGATTGAAAATCGACTCTCCTGTGCCTAACATATTCTGTTGGGTGTGACAAGTAAATCAAATCCAGTGCTTTTGGACTATAAGTAACTCCTGGGTACTTTTCTCTAGGCAGTAGATGTATTTCTGAAAATTAAATGTTTGAAAAATGAATCCTATTCCAAATAGGTGTAAAATATAGAGAATTTTACAAGTTAAACACCTGCTTAATCTACTTGAAAACTTTAGAACTCCTCTTGTAAATGAGAGTAGCTTCTGCTCCTACCCCAACTGCTCGGTACTTGAAGGCAGGTACAAAGATAATTTATCTCTGTTTTCCCAGCTCCAGTGGTACAGAATCTGCCTCTAATACAGGAGACATGGCAAGAACTGTGAGTTCGATCCCTGGGTCAGGAAGATCCCCTGGAGAAGGAAATGGCAACCCACTCCAGTATTCTTGCCTGAGAAATCCCACGGACAAAGGAGCCTGGAGGGCTACAGTCCATGGGGTTGCAAAAGAGTTGGTTGGACACGACAGTCACTAAACAACAAAAGAAAGCACGGTGCTCAGAGTATATTAGGCATACGATGAATGTTTGTGGAGTGGAATGAGCTACAGGTGATTATCCATTGCACTGTCTTAATTCGGACATACCTAACAGATACGTTTATTCTTAGGCTTTTTGTAGATACTCTTTTCCTGGGCGTTTATTTATTTATTTATTTTGTAATGGTAAAACTATTTTTTCTGGCTTCAGTGTTTTCTCAACCCCTCCCCCCCCAATATCAATGAAAGGGGTTTGTTACATTGAGGATATAATGTTAACATGTGGAGTCTTGCTTCACCTGTTACGAGGTCAAGAGGGGTGGATGTTGCTCCACCTCCTCCAGGTCATGGACAGGGCGTGACCACCAGTCCACCTGCAAGCAGGCCTCCTCCCACCCCACCCCAAGTACTTGAAATGTACGTTTTGCGCAAAGGTTCCACAACAGGAGCTGTTTTCAGAGATGCACTTTTCAGAGAGCCATGTGGCATTGGGATCATTGGGATTGAACACGTGACGACGCTGTTCAAGCCTCTGTATAAACTTTTAAGATTGTGATGGGTGGAGATCTACTCATCTTGCTAACACCCAAGACAAGCCTGGTATGTAAGTTTTCCTGCTTATGAAACCCGGCACCTGCCAATCTGGAGTGTTTGCGTCCTTCTAAGGTGTCTCCTTGCCCTCCGTTTTTGGAGGCCAGTTAATTTTTTTCTTAAACCTTTATTTATTTGGCTGCACCGTGTCTTAGTAGCAGCATGTGGGATCTAGTTCCCTGACTAGGGATCGAACCCGGGCCCCCTACACTGGGAGTATGGAGTTTTAGCCACAGGACCACCAGGGAATTCCAGTTAATTTATGAATCTACGTGGGGGACAGATTCCGTGGAGAGGCAGATCCTGAGTTGGGCCCTGAAGGAGGCCAGGAGTTCATTAGGGCACAAGAAAGTTGGGGGACTCTAGAAAGGGCCCAGCAGGATCCAAGGCAGAGGCTGCCGTGTGGGGAGCTTGCTGGGTTCAGCGAAAGGGGAAGTTGGAACGATGAGGGGCAGGTCCTGGTGAAACTGCGGAGTCAGAGCTTTCTGTGGGACGCAGAGAGCCTTTGAAAGGAAAACTGACCTTTGTGAGTGTCTTCTTTGTACCAGGCCCTGTGTTAATTTCTTTAGGTATATATCACCTCTGCTGCTGCTAAGTCGCTTCAGTCGTGTCCGACTCAGTTATTCTTAATAAAAATCCTCTCAAGTGTTCTTATCCTCTGTTTGACGTGATAGAGGTTTTGCTTTGAATTGAAAGCATTAAACAGGACAATGCCACAGTGAAAGCAGTGTTTAAGGAAGCTGATCCAGGCGTGGTGGATTGAGGTAGAGGGACCTGGGGTCCTGGGGTCCAGTTTGGAGGGTCCAGCTTTGTCTTCCTGTTTCTCCCTCCCTGTTTCCTCTGCTGTGAGAGTAAGATGCTGCTGCTGCTGCTTGGTCACTTCAGTTGTGTCTGACTCTGTGTGACCCGATGGAGTGTAGCCTGCCAAAATCCTCTGTCCATTGGATTCTCCAGGCAAGAGTACTAGAGTGGGTTGCCATGCCCTCCTACAGAGGATCTTCCCCACCCAGGGATCGAACCCTGGTCTCCTGCATTGCAGGCAGATTCTTTATGGCTGAGCCACCAGGGTAAGATAATGTCCAAATTTCCATTAGCATCTGTTTTTCAACCTGTTACCATGTTTAACATTCATTTTGTTAAGCTCTTTACTCTTTTTGCATGTTGATTGCTTCCTGGAGGACCGAGACTTCCAGAGAACAAAACAAAACAACCCCCTCCCCCCATCACCATTAGCTAGTATTTTGACTCTGGGATTTCCTTACTTTTAAAATATAAGTGTTTAAGAATGAATTAATGCAAGAGGTTACTATTACTTACCTAGGTTATGTATGCATAAAATGAGTAAATGAGACAAAGAGAGGGGGTAGAATAGTGATGATTTTATATAAGATTCTTAGATTGTCCTTTTCTTGCAAGTTGGGATGATGGTGGGTCTCTCAGAAGATCCTTAATTTTCCAAGTTTTAACACAGCAAAGCAATTGTATGTAAGCCAAAATAATAGTCATCTTTTTTTTCAGTTTGTTTTTATAAAGCTATGCAGCTCCAATCAAAATTGAAGATGTGTTTAATGTCTGAGCAATTTTGAAAGGATCAATTTCAGCAGACAAGATGACTGGCTGGCTGATCTCTCTGACAAGTATCAAAGTACTACTTCTGGCAGGTGAGTGAATGTGTTTTGAAGAGATTTTAGGGAGATCACAGCAGGCTACCTTGAGAACTAGTTTACTGATACTTAAATATTATTGGGAAAGGTTGAAGGCAGGAGGAGAAGGGGACGACAGAAGATGAGACGGTTGGATGGCATCACCAACTCAATGGATGTGAGTTTGAGCAAGCTCTGGGAGTTGGTGATGGACCTGGAAGCCTGGCATGCTGCAGTCAATGGGGCCACAAAGAGTCAGACATGACTGAGCGACTGAACTGAACTGAACTGAACAGAAATATTATTGGGGATGACCTACTAGTGTCTGCTCTAAGACTGAATTTTCTCTGCTTAATAATTTTCTGTTTATTAGTTGATGCTATGCTAAGTTACTTCAGTCATGTCCGACTCTGTGCGACCCCATAGATGGCAGCTCACCAGGCTCCCTCGTCCCTGGGATTCTCCAGGCAAGAACACTGGAGTGGGTTGCCATTTCCTTCTCCAATGCGTGAAAATGAAAAGTGAAAGTGAAGTCGTTCAGTTGTGTCCGACTCTTGGCGACCCCATGGACTGCAGCCCACCAGGCTCCTCCATCCATGGGATTTTCCAGGCAAGAGTACTGGAGTGGGGTGCCACTGCCTTCTCCTTATTAGTTGAGGTTGTACATTAAACAGTTATAAATATATACTTTAATTTTTAACAGCCAGTGGAAGTTGCTATTATAGTCTAGAGCTTTTAATAATAACTCATAATCTTTTTATAATTCCTTTTTGAGCCATACAATGCAGTTCTTTTTAGATTTTATTACTTTATCTTCCCAAAGGAAGGCTTAGCTTGTCTTAGCAATGAATGGGCAACTAAAAATTTCTTTTCTGAAATTGTGTCACTACTTTTCTCAGCAAATTCGGTTATCCTCTGTATCTTCTTGGGGGCTTCCCAGGTGGCACTAGAGGTAAAGAATACGCTTGCCAATGCAGGAGACACAGGTTCAATCCCTGGGTCAGGAAGATCCCCTGGAAAAGGAAATGGCAACCCACTCCGGTATTCTTGCCTGGAAAACCCCATGGACAGAGGAACCTGGGCTGCAGTCCATGGAGTCGCAAAGAGTCAGACACGACTGAAGCAACTGAGTGCACACACATCTGATACAGCTTTGAGGGCGAGTGTGAGCTGGTCTGGCCAGAGTGCCACCAACGATTGTGTTCTTGTGAATGTGCCTTTACTGTTAGTGCAAGTTCATGTTCCCAACGTAGAGTGAGGCCAAACAAACAGAAACGTCAGCGTTTGGAGCAGAGAAACGTTTATTGCAGGGGTGTCTGAGGAGAATGATAGCTCATCCCCTAGGGGAAAAACAAAAGCCAAACAAGCCTGAGTTCTCTGAAGATTTTCAGGAAAGCCGTTGTAAAAGTCAGGTGAGAGTTGGGGGGTCATCGGGTCAGCTGTCACAATTCTGACTGATGGTGGTGAGGTAACCGGATGCTGTCACAGAGGTTAACATTATCAGTCCTCAGGCTCCTGAAGGCCTGGGGCTCTGTGCTCAGGCTCATCGAGTAGTTAACATCTTCCGTTTGGTGGGGGATTTTCACATTTGCAGAGCACTTTAGGAAATGTGAATCAAATACTGTTATCCTGATACGTCCTGTTATCCTCAGAGAGGACGAAAAGCAGAGGCTATGGGGAAAAGCCTGTCGACGCCCCCTGTCCCCCACCTCCTGGGAAGGCCCCATGGGGTCCTACTCAGTTGCATCATCACTCTTGGGCACTGTGCCACCTGCATATATGTACATGGATGCCCTGGGCTTGCCAGAGTTGGCGTGGCTTTGATGATCCTTTAACTTTTCTGATACAGAAAATGACAAGTGTTTTATAGGCTTCACTGGGGAGCTGATTTTTGCTGGCTTTACCTCGTACAAGGAATGTCCATCCAGGAGCACCCTCAAAGATGAGGCATTGATAACGTCATACTCAGCCTGCAGTCTGTATGGGAGAACCCAGTGTAGCCTACTGTGCAAGTCTATAGTGGTTTTTTTTTTTTTTTTTTAAATTCTAGCACTGATTCATGCTTCACTGCTTCTCTGAGCAGGCAAAGCAAAAATTTAGAGGATTTTGTATTTGGGGAGTCATTCTGATCATGTATTCAAAAGAGGATGGTGTACTGAGTAGGAAGATTAAAAATAGAGACAGCTTCTAAAAGTTTCTGGGAAGTGGAAATATTAGAAATAAGTGGTAACTGTAAATACAACCTGATGAATAAAGAATTTGATGCAGGAGATGCAGGAGACACAGGTTCAATGCTTGGGTCAGGAAGATCCTCTAGAGGAGGGCATGGCAACCCACTCTAGTATTCTTGCTTGGGAAATCCCTTGGGTAGAGGAACCTGGTGGGCTACCGTCCCTGGGGTCACAAAGAGTCGGACATGACTGAGTGATTAAGCACACACACACACACATAAAATATCCTGATTAAAGAGTGAGAAAGAGGGGAGACATATTTCGGCTTCCATTAGGAACCAAAATGTATCCTTGAAGCTTCTTCCAAAGGAAGTGGAAATTCAGGATAGTCTTGGTGAACACTGGGGTTTTGGATGTCTAGGATCAGTCAGAACTTTTCCTAAAATGGGAGTTTTGAAGGCGTGATTCTCCAGACTGAAAGCAGAAGGGACACTTTGTCAGAAATGCAAATTCTTGGGCTTCACCCAGACAGAAGCAGAAGCTCGGGGTGGGACCTTGTTCTGGGCTGTATCAAGCCCTACTGGTGATTCTGAGGAATGCTGAAAGGAAGCTGGGGGACTGAATTTGCACACTGAAGCCACTGTCTCTCCTATTCACTTACAGTGCCTTGTCTGAATATCCACATTGAACCTGAAGAAGGAAGCCTCGCAGGGGGAACATGGATCACAGTCATTTTTGATGGTAAGTCTTGGTCTTGCCAAATGCAAGTTTCTTATTTACTGATCTAAAGAATCCTAAAGGATGTGAGTCTTTGGTTTCTTCTTGTCTAAGGCCAGATGTAAAAGAGGTCCTGAAGGGGGATGGACCTAGGGAACACCCTCTCTGTTACTATCAACAGGTGCTAATGTCACATCACAGCATTCCGTGTTTGGGTCCATTTCCTTATTCTGAGCTGTGGAGTGGACTCAAGGAACCCTGATGAGATGATGCACATGTAGCATAGAACTTAGCAATGTGACCCCAGAACCTTGGTTATCTTCCTTGTTGATAATCCTACACGCGGGAGTTTCTAAACCATGGCTCAGTGTCTCCATCTTACTCCACAATAAAGAGTAACTTTCAGGGTTGGAGAATTCTTTCCTGGATTTAGACGGATGGACCTGAAAAGAGAATTTAAAAAAAAATAAAGTCATAAATGAGAACACTCATTCATATGGCACTCAGAAATGCCTTTGGAAACAAGGAGCCTTTGAATTTTAGGTAAACTCAGTGCCTCCCACTGCCCCCTTGTGGCATGTTTTTGTATTGCCCAGTGTGGATTACAGCTCTGTTCAGCCTGAGACTCATCTGTGCCTTGTGTTCAGGTTTGGAGTTGGGTCTCCTTCATCCCGCCAATGGCTCTCAGCTGGAGATCCACCTGGTGAATGTGGCTCTGCCAACGCTGCCCAGCATCCCCTGTGACGTCTCCCCTGTCTTCCTGGATGTTCCAGCCGTGATGTGCAGGACCAGGTACCCGGGACAGGGAAGGCCAAATGGGATGAGTACTTTCTTCATCTCTGTAGCTTTTGGTGGTGAATTAGAGCAACTTCTGCAGTGATTGCATTTACCAATATAGTTCCCTGTCAGGGCTTTAAGGCTTAATGAGGATGAGATATGGGAAATGATGAGACTCTGGGAAAGATTTTTGAGAATTTTACGCTATTTATAAGGAGGAGTCGGATTATGTTTCCAGTTGTTGATTTTTTTGCAAGGTTTCTATTGATATTCAGATTTTAATAAATGAGGCCATTTTACCATCTTCTTCCCTCGTGGCTCAGATGGTAAAGAGTCTGCTTGCAGTGCGGGAGATCCGGGTTCAATCCCTGAGTCAGGAAGATCCCCTGGAGAAAGGAATGGCAACCCACTCCAGAATTCTTGCCTGGAAAATTCCATGGCCAGAGGAGCCTGGCAGGCTACAGTCCACGGGGTCACAAAGGGTCAGACATGACTGAGCAACTGTTGCTTTTGGAGTAGGCATAATTGTAATGACTGTACATTAACTAAAAACCATTTAGAAAGGAAATTCACCTTAGTCTTCAGTTTCTTTGCTGAGTTCGATGTGATGTTTACAGGATTCCAGATTTTCTATCGTCCTACTTAAGTTTTCATTGGCCAGCAAAGTTTACACTAGTTCATTCTTTCTTTAATATCTTAGACATGCTGCCTGAAAGTGGATCATTCGTTAAGAGAAAAGGAGATTATGATTTCCTTTTGTTTTCTGTTTCCTCTTTCAGGAAAGCTCCCCCTCTTCTATCTCTGCCTATTGAACCAACCATACTGCACACACTCCCTCGCCCCTAAACAGCCAACTGAGTATCATCTTTCCCTTCCTTCACAGGGGGACAAGTAGGAAGTGAAATCCAGGCTTTGAGGAAGGAACATGTTCTAGGAATTCATCCACATGATGTGTGTGTTTGTGTGTGTGTTACACACTTTCTTGTGCAATTCATCTTCCTTGAGGGAGGACCTTTTTGTAATTTACACAAAGACACAATATGCACAGCCTTAGTGGCCAGGTTTGCTCAGCTTTTTGTTTCTCCTGACACTATGGCAGCTGCTCACTTTTCAGATTCATCCTCATGAAACTAAGTGCTTTGAGGACAGAGGATGTGATCAACTCATCCTTGTAGTCCTTATGATGCTGAGCACAATATCTTGCTAGTAGAAGATGCTCAATAGATATTTCTTAAACTGAAGTTCCTTATAGCATTACTATAGGGAGAGATGATTTCCATAGGTTATATAATATTTTAGGGGATAGAGTTCTTGCAAGAACTTGCTATGAAATAAGTCAAAGCTCTAACAATTTGTATGTTCTATTTTCTCAACCCCAACATACTAATGACTTTAACATGCACCATTGACTTTATATCACCATTTTAGAAGAAAAGAAATATAACCCTCTTAAATGTACTCATTGATTGGAAGATGAATATCAAATTAAATTAGCACTCAAACGTGAGAAAATAATCAATGAAATACTGTTATTATAATAAAAAGACGTCTGAGTTTGCAAAATTTGGCATTGGAGCGTCTAAATCAGCACTGCCCAACCAAGATATAATGCGAGCCACAAAGAAAACTTCACATTTTCTAGTAGTCACTTAAAAAATGTGAAAGAGGTGAGATTAATTTTAATGATACATGTTATTTAGCTCAACATATCGGAAACACTGTCATTTTGCATGTAATCAATATGTAAATTATTAATGAGATACTTTATACCCTTCTTTGCCTACAAAGTCTTCAAAACCCAGTGTGTATTTTACCTTAATAGAATATCTTAATTGGTACTAGCCACAATTCTTCTTTTTTTAATAAATATTTAATTATTTGTTTAGGGCTGCACTGGTCTTTGTTGCTGTGTGCAGGCTTTCCCTAGTTTTGGGGAGCAGGGCCTACCCTCAAGTTGCAGTGCACAGGCTTCTCATTGCGGCTGCTTCTCTTCTTGCAGAGCACAGGATGTAGGGTGTGCAGGGTCAGCTGTGGCACACAGACTCAGTTGCTCTGCGGCAGCATGTGGAATCTTCCTGGAGCAGGGCTTGAACCCCTGTCCCCTGCATTGGTAGCCGGATTCTTAACCTCTGACCCACCTGGGAAGTCTGGGATTAGCCATTATTCAAGCGCTCAATAATCACATATGACTAATGGCTAGCACATTGGACAGTGAAGATTTAATATTTAGGGTAATGCTAAAGATTTTAAGAGAAGTTTTGGAGGGGAGACACTTCTAAAATCTAACTCTGTATTCATCATATTCTCCTCTCACAAAAATCAGACTGAATGGTGGCCTTGAAAAGGCAAAGAAATCACTGTGATCTTCACGAAAAGAGGAGAGAAGGTCTAGGACTCTCTGGGGGATAAGGGGAGTGTTTATGGGCTGCTGGAATAAGTGTTAAGTCAAGAGTTTTTGGCAACATGTAAAATCAATGCCTTTTATCAGAAAGAGCCTCAGACTCAGGTCCTACTTTGCCCTTCACATTGGTGTTTACTTACCCAGATCCCTTAATCCATGAATATGTGGTTGTTGTTCAGTTGCCAAGTCGTGTCTGAGTCTTTGTGACCCCATGGACTGTAGCCTGCCAGACTCCTCTGTCCACGGGATTTCCCAGGCAAGAATACTGGAGTGGGTTGCCATTTCCTCCTCCAGGACATCTTCCCCAACCCAGGGATCAAACCTGAATCTCCTGCGGTGGCAGGAGGATTCTTTACCACTGAGTCACTTGGGAATCGCCTCTATATGGAACTCATTATTTTTTAAATGGAAACTAGAGTAGATTATCTATCAAAGTCCCTTCCAACTCTTTACAGGACAGAATTTTTAAAATTTCAGGTACTTTCAATAAAAGATTCATAACTTTTGCTGAAGGATCCAATCTTTAAAGTCTAGTGAATGCATGGGTAGAGGAGGTAAAAAGTGAAATACAGGAATCCTGGGTTAGCTCTGCTTCACAGGTGCAGAGGGCTTCCCAGATAGCTCAGCTAGTAAAGAAACCGCCTGCACTGCAGGAGACCCTGGTTCAATTCCTGGGTTGAGAAGTTCCCCTGGAAAACAGACAGGCTACCCACACCAGTATTCTTGGGCTTCCCTGGTGGCTCAACTGGTAAAGAATCTGCCTGCAATGCGGGAGATCTGAGTTTTATCCCTGGGTTGGGAAGATCCCCTGGAGGAGGGCATGGCAGTTCACTCCAGTATTCTTGCCTGGAGAATCCCATGGACAGAGGAGCCTGGTGGGCTGCAGTCCATGGGGTCCCAAAGTGTCGGACACGACTGAGTGACTAAGCACACACACACACACAGGTGGAGGAAGGAAGTCCGAAGTAGTGAAGTTGGACTGGTAGCTTTGGCAATTCATGTTTTTTTAAAAAATAATTTTATTATTTATTTTTAATTAGAATATAATTGCTTTACGGCATTGTGTTAGTTTCTGCTTACAACAGTGTGAATCAGCTATAAGTATACACATATCCCCTCCCTCTTGAGCCTCCCTCCTGTCCCCTTACCCCACCCCTCTGGGTCATCACAGAGCAGCGCTGAGCTCCCTGTGCTCTCCAGCAGCTTCCACTAGCCGTCTATTTCACACGTGGTAGTGTAGAGATGTCAGTGCTACTCTCTCAGTTCATCCCACCCTCTCCTTCCCCACCAGGTCCACAAATCCGTTCTCTACATCCATTTCTCTATTCCTGTCCTGCAAATAGGTTCATCAGTGCTATTTTTTCTAGGTTCCATGTATATGCGTTAATATATGATATTTGTTTTTCTCTTTCCTGACTTACTTCACTTTGTATGACAGACTCGTTATTCATCTGCTGCTGCTGCTGCTAAGTTGCTTCAGTCGAGTCCGACTCTGTGTAACCCCATAGACGGAAGCCCACCAGGCTCCCCCGTCCCTGGGATTCTCCAGGCAAGATCACTGGAGTGGGTTGCCATTCCTTCTCCGATGCATGAAAGTGAAAAGTGAAAGGGAAGTCGCTTAGTCGTGTCCGACTCTTAGCGACTCCATGGACTGCAGCCTACCAGGCTCCTCCATCCATGGGATTTTCCAGGCAAGAGTACTGGAGTGGGGTGCCATTGCCTTCTCCGCTTTATTCATCTACATCGCTACAAATGACTCAGTTTCTTTCCTCCTTATGGTAGAATGATATTCCATTGTATCTGTGTACCACGTCTTTATCCATTCATCCGTCGATGGCAATTCATGGGTGATTCATACGGATTTCCACTTTCTGCCTTCAGATCTCTGCTGCCTGAAGCACAGGAGGGTGTGTACTCCCTGGAAGTGCAGGCTGGGGGACAGGTGGTAGGCAGCCCACATCCAGGACCACAAGACAGCCGCACTTTCAAGGTGGGTTCCAAGGAGGGAGGAAAGTGTGTTTGCCTGATCTGAGGGTGTGCTTACACTGTCGACAAGCAAGTTACACCTCGGCTAGGGAGTCTGTCTGCCTTGCCAGGATGAGAGGACAGGTAGATGATAGTTATGGGGTTTCTGAGACTATCTTAAGAAAGTTAGTATAGAGCATGTGAATGTTAGGATCTCGCTAAGTGCTTTATACTCATTAACTCAATTTTATGGGGTAGCTTTTTATTACTGATTAAAAGATTAGGAAGGAAAGAGAGGGGAAAGAAAAGAAACACTTCCTAAAATCGCACATTAGAGATATCAAGTCCTTCAGTGGTTCCCAGAACTCGGTAAGTTGATGAAAATTCACCAGGGGATGCAGTTAATGAGAGGCATTACATCTGCTTTTACAGATGAGAAACCTGAGACTCAGGGAAATTAAATAATTTGGCCGTGTCGTCAAGTTCATAAATTGTAGAGCCAGAATTTGAACCTGCGTTTAAATCCTCATTTAAATGGAAGCCCATAGAGGAGCCTCAAAGATTACCATTGGGCATCAGTGGTTCATCTTACAGAGATCATTTGGAGTATCAATGTGGTGAAGGGACTCAGGGACCCAAGTTGTACCTTCCTCTCTGCTTCCCGGTTGATTTCTGCTTCTCTTTCCAATCCTCAACCGAAAGAGCATTTGCTGCTGCAATTCTCCTTCAAGCTCAGAGAGACAGCCAAAAGCAATCAGGGCAGGGTGGGGTGGGGGTGGTTTGGGGAGAGAGAGTGAGAGTTCATGAGCCAATGCTTGGGCTTATTTTAGAGGTTCCATATGCATTAATTTTACATTGGGGCTTAATGTTGTTTAGTCTACTGCCCATTTCAGATTGGTTTTATTAATACACTAAAATAATCTCTGAAAGCATAGGTTCTAGATTTTCCATAACGGGCAGTGGTTCAGCAGGGCCCCTTGCCATGGTTGTACTTCCCACAAGGAGCCTCCATTTAAGAGGGTTCCTAAGAACACAGTTCAGTTATTAATTAATGCTCCTGTACAGCAAGTCTTCGTTTTCCAAATTCATCTCTCATACAACCTGCATTTTAATATAGGCAATTCATCTTTAGAATTTGCCATCAATTCACATTTGGCAACTTGTTTCTCCCTCCAAGGGAATCTTGTTTTCCAGAATTTTGCTTCTGCACATATGAGGCAGAAAGAAAAAAATTATTCTTTTTTATTAAGACTCGCACCACCACCTCTACAGTGTCTCAATGAATAAAACAGAAGAGAGATGGCCGGGCATGGTCCTTAATCACCATGCTGTTTTTGGTTTTGATGGCCTTTCACCCCAGATAATAGTTTTCCTACTGATTAAAAGATTAGGAAGGAGAGAGAGGGGAAAGAAAAGAAACACTTCCTAAAATCGCACATTAAAGATAGCAAGTCCTTCAGTGGTTCCCAGAACTCGGTAAGTTGATGAAAAGTCACCAGGGGATGCAGTTAATGAGAGGCATTCTGAGCTGAAGGAAACCCGGTGTCTGCCTTTGTTTGGGGACTGGGGCTAGGGGAACCGTGTGTATTAAAAATTAATTCCACCTCGCCAGTCCACTCCAAAGAGCCTGCTGCAGGCACTGACAAGTTAGAACAGCTCACAGAAGGTTTATCAAGCAGCTGGTGGCTCGGCTTTGTCACTCTCATCCTCTGCTTCTCAGCTCCCCATCTTGCTGCTGCCGACCCTACTTGGGCTCAGGGATCAGCATGAGGAAAGCCGGGTTTGGAAGCTCATTAATTTTTCACTCTGTCATGTCTCTAGCTTGGTGGGTGACCAGAGGCCTGTTTCTCTTTAAAAAAGTACAGCTTTATGTCATGTCAGCTCACAGAGAAATCACGAGTGGAGCCCTTTCCGAGGTTTCCCTCTGAGCCTGCTCCACCACCCTGAGGACCCGGGAGGGATGATCAAGCTCTCTTTCCCCTGCTCTTCTGGAGGAAGGCATACAGCTGAAGGGTAGACCCTGTATTTTAAGCTGGAAATCGACGGGTGTGTTTTCTTGTGTGGTTTGGACTTAGTTGTTTCATCTGCCTCCGTTTCTAACTTCTGGGAGATGGGGCAGTAACCACTGCTCTATTTCACGAAGCTCCCATGATAAAGTCCCAGTGGGCATGACAGTGGTCTGAAAGGTGTCCTGGTGGAGGTGGAGGTCTGGGTGCAGGAGGAGGCTGGGAGAGAGGGAGTGTACATTTGGCAAGTGTGTGTGGAGCTGTGTTAATCTTTATCCTTGGGTGCCAGCAGAGACAGCTCCCAGCCTGTGAAGTCACAGCATTCTTATTTTGACCCCCAGACTGTGCATATTTTCTGTGCACTCTTTTCTAACCTTTTCTGTTAGGAAGGGAGGAAACTAACCTTGATGACAGACTGCACAGATGTGTGAATCAATACGTAAAGCCCACACTTGCCCAGACACCATCAAAGTCCGTTGATTCACGATGTCTGATGAGGGCTGGTGATTAACACTGGAGTTACTCTTTAGTGACCTTCTCCCTGGGAAGGTGGACTCCTGGGGTGTTGGAAGCTGACCAAGCAAAACAGTTTGCTGTCTTGGCTTTGCAGACGGGAGGTACAGTAGGTTTGGGGAGGGAAGGCGGTCTAGGCGCCTATAAGAGGTGGGGGTGAGGGTAGCAGGATGGGGAGACTGGGTCTCCTCCTGGGTGAATCATTAGCACGTGGCTCAAACCGCAGCCAGGGCAGTCCATCCTTATGACTCTCTGTTTCTTCCCACTGGCCCTGTAATCTGGGACTAACCCAGAGGATGACAGGTGGTATGGAATTTCTGGAATTGTCTCCTTTTCTGCTTTGCTTCCGGGCAGTGTGTCAGTTGTTTCAGATGGGGCCTCTCCATGCATTCACAAAAATGTAAATGTCTCCTTATACCAGGCTGTGCCCAGGGATGCAACCAATGACTTAGGCCTTGCCCCTGCCTCTCTGGAACTTATAGCTAGCAAATGACGCGCTGCAGGTGACCTGAGTGCCACGACCAGGCTTCCCCTGCCTGTCCCATCAATGCTGGTTTCCTCCTTGGAGAATAATGTTGCTTCTCATTCGTTGCATCATGTTCCCCCCCACAACAGGCACCTTGCATTTTCCCGAACAAATCTCCCTTTCGTATCTTTCAAACTTCTAATTTTCATAGCTTGCAAGGTGCTGACTGATAATAATTTAAGTTGCAATCCTTTCAATTTAAATAAGCAAATTATTGTCCAGAAAAGTTAAAAAAAAAACAAAACTTTAAGACCCCAAGATATCAAGTTGCAATAAAGGAATTAAAAAGTTGGTATTTTAAAGCGTGGCTTGTCTACCTTTCCTTTGGTAAAACATGCTCCTGGTATGACCGGTGGGCTGGTAGAAACAGATTTGCCCAGGTGTGAGTGATAAATGGTGCAGGGAAACACATGACCTTGTCAGAATCCCTTGACCTCATCCATGGAAGAACTATGATAACATCTATCGTCTCTGCTTCACAGAAATATCATGAAGATGAAAAGTAGTAGGAGTGATTTGAGGAAATACAGCGACTTGCTTCCGTAGATGAACGACCTGTGAGGAATGACAGGCTTCTTGTGTATGTTTTTGTGTTGTTCTAATGAAATGCTCACCGTGATAACATTTTCTAAACAGTTTTCCAGGGCACAGACACCAATTGTTTACAAAGTTAATCCACCCAGTGGAGTTCCAGGTAAGAAATCTATTAACAAAGGAATAAATAAGAATCTCTTTACCAAAGCTATTGTAAACTCTTCGACCCTGGTAAATGGTCTCCATAAACAGGAAAATCTTACCACTTCTCTGATGTTGTTTTGAAGGTGAGTGTCAACCTCTGGTTTACTTTAAACCTGGTTTGGTTTCACCTCTGGGCACTTTTGCTCTATTAGGTCACTGATAATCAAAGGAATCCTTACGTGAAAAGAAAAAGAGACCAGCAAAATCAAACCAGGTGTTGCTGGAGAATGGAGAAAATAGATATCATCATCACTCCTAAGTTTATAATCATCCACATACTGCTGCTGCTGCTAAGTCACTTCAGTCGTGTCCGACTCTGTGCGACCCCATAGACGGCAGCCCACCAGGCTCCCCCGTCCCTGGGATTCTCCAGGCAAGAACACTGGAGTGGGTTGCCATTTCCTTCTCCAATGCATGCAAGTGAAAAGTGAAAGTGAAGTCGCTCAGTCGTGTCCGACTCTTCACAACCCCATGGACTGCAGCCTACCAGGCTCCTCCATCCGTGGGATTTTCCAGGCAAGAGTACTGGAGTGGGGTGCCGTCACCTTCTCCACACCCATGTACTAGCAAACCTTTATTGACCCTTGCTGGGAGCCAGGATCTGTTCTAAGCTTTTGGTTTATATTATCTAATTAGATCCTCATAACACCTAGTGCTATAAGAACTATTATTAGTTCCATTGTTTAAAGGCATACCCCTAACGAGTGGTCAAGCTGAGGTTTGGACCCAGACAGAATCTAGAGTGGGCCCATGTACCTTACATTGATTGTATTTTGTATTGAGCCGAGTTGGGTGCCAATTGGAAGGCCATTAACTCTGGTCCTCATCCTGGGAGTTTGTTTATGAGTTAGCGAGCACACGGATATGCAGAGACCAAGAGGACAGAAGAGAAGAGAGAACGCTAGTGGGGTTGAGGCTGGACGCAAAAGAAAGCATTGCAACTAAGGCCTGCCAAGCCTGCTTTAAAACTAAGTAGTAAACAGAGCTAGGATTACATACAATTTGCAGTCTGATTCTTGACGAATTCCTACACGTATTTTAGGTTTCTTGTTTGTTCAGGGATTCCAGGTGGTATAAGTATGGGGATACAAGTTGTTCAGTTTTTACTTGTGATTGGGTCTCAATACATGAACTGATCTAGTTTCGAATGGCTCAAGAATGTCGAAATGAATATCTTACTCAATGAAAAGTGTCTGTACTTTTTGGCGCATGTGTGTGTATAGACACACAGATGTATGTGTTTTTTAAATTACATCCTGAAGAATACGAATTTGGCATTATTAGTCACATTATTCACAGATCTGCTCCATTCCATTCATCTCAATAATCAAGACAAGATCATGTTTTATTAAAAAGAGATGTGACCTGTGAAAGTCACATGCTGTCATTTTGCTCCCCCTGTTTGGACGATAGAAGCCTTGTTAGGATGAGGGATGAGGAGGGAGCCTATTGTGAGCAGTGTGATGCAGGGCATCAGCTGGCACTCAGATTAATCAAGGCCATTTCCCCCACCCAGTTTGAGTTCTTCACACTGTCTTTTCCACCTTCAGGGAGAACTGGTTGGAGTGGTCCCTCTGGGCCGGATCCACACGGCTGCATCTTCAAAATCACTTTCCAGACGATTACTCTCATTTCCTTTGGGAAGCCTGCCCAGAGTAGCAGCCGCAGAGATGGGGGAGGTAGCGGGGACAGCAGAGATATTTTGTGAGCAGTTGATTTCCTATATGTGGTTAACAGTCCTCCACTGTAACGTGGAATCCACCCCCTACCTCCCCCAGCACATGGTCTGGCTTGGCCATTTGTCAGCTGCTGTTGGGCTTCTTTGTTTAGAAATAAAACAAAAACTCGCGGGAATTCCTAGTTTCTATAACCTCCTATTCGTTTTTAAAATTGTGCCCATCAGTTGTAGAAATCATGCCTGCCAAAGCCAGGAAACTGATCATTTAGCCCTAATGAAATGAAGGTGAGTTATTTTGCTAGATGGCAACAGTAGTAGAGACCTTCAGACTCTACGTGCTGTGCTGTGATTAGCTGCTCAGTCACGTCCAATTCTTTGCAACCCCAACCCCATGGACTGTAGCCCACTGGGCTCCCCACAGGGCTCCTCTGTCCACGGTGATTCTCCAGGCAAGAATACTGGTGGGTTGCCATGCCCTCCTCCAGGGGATCTTCCCAACCCAGGGACTGAACCCAGGTCTCCTGCATTGCAGGCAGATTCTTTACTGTCTGAGCCACCAGGGAAACCCAAGAATACTGGAGTGGGTAACTTATCCCTTCTCCAGGGGATCTTCCCGACCAAGAAATTGAACCAGGTTCTCCTGCATTGCAGGCAGATTCTTTACCAGCCAAGCTACCAGGGAAGCCCTAGGCTTCCGCCAATCCCATGACCTTTGTCTAAGTCGACTAACTTCCCACTCGTTGTACTCTGGTCAAGTGCCTGCCGTACTTCCTGGAAGTTTTCCATTGTTTTAGGACCAGTCATCCAATGACTGCAGCTAAAATCACTTCCTATTAATAAAACATGTGCACAGTATGTCAGGAGCATTACTTCTTGGTCATGTTCTTTTTTTGGCCTTAAGTGTAGCCATGAAGAAATTCAAAGTCCTCTGAAGTCAGTGGCCTCATGAGCCCTATAGGTGCCCTTCTCTCTTCTAATTTTGAGGTTTTGTCTAGTTAACCAGCACCTTTCTTATCTCTTAGCATTGTGATACTGGAAGATGACAGCCTCAATGGTTAAATTCTATCATTATTTGGAAGGCATACTCTTGCAGGTTGTGGGATTGTGTGGTGAACTTGAACTGCATTGCCTTGCTATGTTTGCTTCAAACCTTGCTTCATGCCGTTCCACAGATCTGAATCTAGGTGTTTTTCAACTGGAGGAAGTCAGCTCAAGTAGCATCTGGTATGGGTCCCAGAATGTTTCTGAGAAGGGGCTGTTCTAGATTTCTTTCCCAGGTCCTCTGAGCAGAGAAGTTGGGGGTAGTGCTGAGAGTGCCCTTAATGAAAAGGGTTGTTGATGCCTGCTCCCCTATTCCTACAAACTCAAAAGAGGCGAGTATCAGGGGAAAACTTGCTACCCAATGGAAATCTCTGCAAATTGCATAGAGGAGACCCAGCTGAGCAAGTCATCCTCATCAGTGAGCAAGGCAGTGCCAACTGTCTGTGGATCCCCATTTTGCCAGATGTTTGAACATAAGTATTTTTGTTGAATGAATACTGTGTGCAGTGGCTCATTCTTTAAGCCAGGGCTCTGTTGCTCTCTCGTGTCCTTCTTTCTGACTTCCTACCCGATCAGTTCATCCGTGACATTTATCTTTTGTACCCTGAGATACAGAAAAAAGTTTAGTATTTTTGAATATCCATCCAGATCGTGCGATATGAGCCTTCTCTTATCACATGTGTCCAGAGGAAAGTCACATGGAACACTCCCAAAGAATATTATTCTTAAATCCCGTGTAGGTGAGTGGTCTATACACAGCCAAGAGGGGAACAAGGCAGTGTATTTCAGCAGGCCCTCCCTCCCTTCCTCCATCCCTCCCTCCCGGGGACTGAGGAAGCTCTGCTACTCCTTCTGCTCCATACCAACGTGATAAAGTCTGCAATGGCAATGGTTGATTGTTTTTGCTTCTTTGATTGATGACTGGCTCGTACTTGGTGATCCTTTGCTGTTGTACAATTTATAAAACTGTGTTAGTATTCTGAGTCATGACCAGTTTGGCCATTTTGAGTAGAGATAACTGAAAAAGAAATACAGTGTATGTTATATATTTAGAGTGTGAGCTGAATAGGTTAATTAAAAAAATTTTTTTTCAAACAGGAAAGCTAATACATGTGTATGGCTGGATTATCACTGGAAGGTCAGAAACCTTTGATTTTGATGCTGAGTACATTGATAGGTAAGTGTGTGCTTGTTTCTGTGTTCGACCTGTTACAGATACGCAGGATTGCTCCCTGAGACCGGCTTCCTTGAGAGCAATAAATTGTGAGCAGTCGGCACAGAACTGCTATTTTCCTCTTCGCAGTTTATGGTCCCTGGTGAGCTGGGCTTCAGCAAACTTGGCTAATGTAATTGCAACTGGTCGATTAAGTTGGTCCATTTATTTACTGACAACTAGTCACTCTGGGCACAGTGTGAGTTGGACTGTAATTGCATCTGTGGCTTTTCTTTCTTGATTCTTCCCCTTTTCCCTCTTGTTTCTCAAGCTGGAATAAATCCTTTATAACCATGTGTGAACCTGACCACTGTAACATCCTTGTTTGTTATCCATCTGTATATTTAGAAATTCTGTTAGTGTGATCAGACAAAAATGTGGAAAATGTACAGAAAGCCATTGAGCTATTTTTAAAATTTATTTTATTGCAGTCTAGTTGATTTACAATGTGTTAATTTCTGCTGTACAGCAAAGTGATTCAGTTTTATGTCTATCTCTCTCTCTCTCTCTCTATATATATATATATATACATTCTTTTTCATGTTATTTTCCATTATGGTTTATCACAGGACACTGAATATATTTCCCTGTGCTATACAGTATGACCTTATTGTTTATCCATCCTATTAGTATATGTAATAGTTTGCATCTGTTAATCCCAAGCTCCCGATCCTGTCTTCCTCCTCTTCTCCTCCCGCTTAGCAACCGCAAGTCTGTTCTCTATGTCTGTGAGTCTTTCTGTTTTGAAGATAAGTTCATTTGCATCATATTCTAGTTTCCACATATGAGTGATGTCATATGGTGTTTGTGCAAGCAATTGAGTTTTTAATATTTTGGGGGAATGATTAGGGCTTCTCTAGTAGCTTCGTGGTAAAGAATCTGCCTGCCAAGCAGGAGACATGGGTTTGATCCCTGGGTCAGGAAGATCCCTTGGAGAAGGAAACAGCAATCCACTCCAATATTCTTGTCTGGGTGATTTGATGGACAGAGGACCTTGGTGGGCTTGCAAAGGGTTGGGTACGTAGGATGCCGATGTGACTTTTTTCATTGGAGACTTTTAAAATGGAAAGTGAATTGAGATGTTCGTGAGAACCTCTAAGCAACTGTGGTTACTCAGCATGAAGCAGTTAGAGTGAGGGTTTATAAGGTAGAAGGACCACAGCCTCATGAGATGCTCTGCTGAGGGACGCCACATAGTATGTCTAATTTTTCCTCTACCCCTTGGATAGAGTGGGGGAATCCTCATGTTCTGCTACAAATCTTTGATTTTGAAGTTGACTGCTTTCAGGATCTACATTTCTGGCATAAAATAATGGTCAGGGAATTCCTGGGCAGCCCAGTGGTTAGGACTTGGCACTTTTCACTGCTATGGCCACAGTTGATCCCTACCTAGTTAGGGAGCTAAGATACAGCACGCTAGGCTGCGGCCTAATAATAATAATAAAATAGTCAACTTGTCTTGAATGGAAATTACTCTTCCCATGGAGGCTTGAGGCCCCAAGTACATCCCTGACGATATGCCATACTCAGTACTTGGTCCCATCACAGCCTTGGTCTGGGATACTGTTTAGGAGGAACACAGGCGTACACTCCTCAGTGGCTCTGTGTAGACCCAGTATAGTCAAGGAGGAGATGATGATGATTTTTCTGGAAGGGGCAGTGCTCCCTCACTGGTGTGAAAGTATGGGCCACAGATGAGTGTTGTGCATCCTGCCCTAGGGTTGAGGGTCTGATTTAGCATCTCCTCTGGGGACAGTCCCCAGCCACCTGCACTAATGCCCCATAAGTTAAGAGATGAATGTTCACAATAGTGTTTCCTCTGAGTTTTTCCAGAAATGTTTGCAGAGAGCACTCCCTCTTGACTTGTGTCTGTTGTTCCCCTTTTGTATCCAGTCCACTGATTTTGGAAGCTCAGGGAGACCAATGGATCACTCCTTGCTCTCTTGTAAACAGACAGACAGGATCCCGGTGAGTATCTTTCTTGCCAATATCTATGTTTTTAGGCTCTCCCACGTGGGCATAGCACACACATAAACATCTATTTTTAATTTAAAGCACCCATGCCTGTTGACTGCCTCATCTTTAGACTTCCTAGAAATGGCACAGTCATCGATTCACAATGCAACCTGAAGTGGGTTCAGAAAGCTTTCTTGAAAAGACAGGTAGCTAATAATAAGTGCTTACTGCATGAACACTTTCACATTGAAGGCAGCCAATAACCTTGTAAGTACATACAGCTCTTAGTCTCACTTTACAGATTTGGGAGCTGAGGCACAGAGAGGTTAAGTAATTGCCCAGAGTCTCACTACGAGCAAGTGGCAGAGCTGGGATTTGAACCTGGGTCCACTCACTAGCCTCTGGAGTTCATCCTGTTAACCACTGTACTATATCCAGAGTTCATCCTCTCACCCACTGTACTGTATCGACTAGCCAGAGGAAAAAAACACTAAAGTTTCAATTGTTCAATTGTTTATTTATTACAAGGAAAATTTAGAAAATGAGTATCTATGTGCTTACTTTTGAGATAATCAACATTTTTCTGGCTTTTTCAAATCACTTGGGACTGAGTGGGTTAACCTTCTGTACCCTATGACTTACCTTTTTGGGACTAGTGTTTAGAAGAGGCAAATTGTATAATGTGATTTCTTCCTGGTATCTTTCATTGGTTTGCTCAGAATTTTCCTGTTTCAGGTTCAAACTTGCTAATAGACTTTTTTTGGGGGGAGGGTGATAATGATCTTGCTGTCCTTGTCATAAAACAGACTTTGGAAAGAAAGAACCCAATGGAGGTAAGGAGTACGTTAAATTTTGTCTCTCACACTATGTGTTTGACTGGTAGTGTATGTATTGATGATAACTCTAGTTATAATTTTATTTTGTTTTATAACTTTCCTGGGTAAAGAACCAGAGCTTCTGAAGTGAATTGCCAGGTAATTCTTATCTCTTACCTTTTCCTGTTTTTCCCTAGCTATCCTATTCAGGAAGACCATGGTCTTGGGACTCTGCAATGTCGTGTGGAAGGCAACTACATTGGTCTGTTTGAGAAGTAACAGAATTTTAAAGTCTTATCCATCTGTGTCTCTGTGTCCAGAAAAAAACTATTTCAAGAATTGGTTCTCCTGAGAATGATACTAATAATTACCATTTGTTGAGAATTCTCTGAGAGACGCTCTAGGAAGCAGCTTAAATATAAACTAAATTAATCCTCACACATGCACCTGTGAGGCTGGTGGGATTGTTCTTGCTTTGTAGGAGAGAAAGTTGAAGCTAGTAACCAGTGGAGCAGGATTTATCCTTCTTGGTCTAACTCCAAGCCAGTTCTTAGCTGCTCTATTGCTATTACATTTATCCTTGTATTGTTAGACGTCGCCACTGCTGATGCAATGCGAGTCTGGAACGTGTTTATTTCGAGCACTGTTAGAGACGTTAAGGTGCGGGTGGTACCTTGGTGATCGCTGGACTTCTTGCTTTATGATAGCAATGTTCTGGCCCATGTAGTTCATGCAGGTTCCTGTATTGATGCTTATTTCTGTTTGTTATAGGCTCCCAGAATGTTAGTTTCTCAGTATTTAACAAAGGAAAGTAAGTAACTGGGAGGAAGCAAATTTATTTTTATCTTACATTATCTACTCTCTTGTCTTGCTTAGTTTTCTTTAACCTTTTATAATGGAAAATTTCAAATGTATACAAACAGTAGCGTAATAAATCTCCAGGTACCTACTTGATTCTTTTTTTACACCTGAGTGAATATAACTGTGTCCTGTGCACTCATCTTGAAGTGACATAAATGTTTCAATGGGATAAAGATACAGAATTTGGGGAATTACTTAAGTAATCTCATAATACTGGAATTTTATTTTATTTATTTTTTATTTTTTTTATGGAATTTTAAAACAGTACATAGTTCCATAAAGTGCTTTGTGTCATTCCAGGAAATGACTTCTTTAAGATGGAAGGGGTCCAGATTTTATAGAACTCTGGAGAGAGAAATGTGGAGTTTGGATTTCTGCTTGCCTTACCTCATATTCTGACACTATGTACTTTTCAGTGTTTCCTGAAAAGGGCATTGCCTAGCTGATATTAATTTCATTGTGAAGATAATAACACATGACCTACAGCTACTCAGCTCAACATAGGGAGATTTGCTCTTTGTGTCTCTGACTCTTTTTTAGGAAGGAATAAAACTAGCATCTATTGACTACCTCCCACGGGCCAATTCCACACCAAGCCCTTTCACATTCATTATTCCGTTTAATGCTAGTCACACTCTGTAAAGTAGGTATTATTATTCCCATGTAATTTTATAGATCAGAAAACAAACTTTGCCCCATTGGTATTCTCTAGTCATCAAAAGGAGCCGGTATCTAAACAGTTTTAAAGATCACTAAAAGTTAGTGATCTTCTTTCAAGCAGTTAATCTAAAAAATGAAATCCCAGATGCAATTTTCATCCAAAACACAATTTTGTGTTTTTGTTTTTTTTTTTTTCCTTTTTTTGGAGGTCAGTGATACACAAGGATGCATGGCTGGTCAGTGCGAAGCAAGACCTTTTTCTGTACCAGACGTACTCAGGTACCATTTTCCTTCACGGTATTTCTCCCCCCTTCCCTCACACCACCCTGGACCTTGAATTCTCTCTGACTTCCTCTGGCCATTTCTCTATGATCATTAACACCTAAAGCTTTCCCTGCAGTCATTGATGGCCCTTTGGTTTTGTGTGAGAATAAGTTCCTTGATGAGTGTTGACTTTATTTACTATATTAAATTTTTGAATATTAAATTTAATATTTATCTATTAATTATTGAAATTAAATTCAAAGTAAAATTAAAATATTAGAAGAGGCTTGGTCATGGATTTTTATACAAAATCTAGGGATATAAACTGAGTAAAAGAAAGGGGAATCATCCTTATTGTATGTTCTAAGAGAATAACAGAAAAGAGATGGTGCTGAAAAATCTAAAAGCACATCTTTGTAGTTATTTTAGCATCTCACCTCTGAGTATTCATTCAAGGATTTATGATTTGCTGATACAGATGCTAAGTTTGTGTTGTGATGAGTATACAAAAAAAACCAAAATCTGAAAAACTGGAAACTTGCATGAAATTGTGAACTCAGTCTAGGACTAGAAAGCTGACTCCTGAAAATGAGTGCTAGCTTCTCAAGTTGAGTACAATCTCAAAACCACTGAAAAGTTGTGAGGCTGATTCAAATCCCAGAGGCAGCAGAAATCTACCTTTGCCAAAAGTGCAAGAAATTTCCTAAGTGAAGGGGTCGATGCCATTCACTCTGTAGGTGGCCTACCTCCGTCAAAGCTGGATTTTGACCCTTGCTTTTGTTTTGGAGTGGTAACCACTCATAATTAGCCTCTTTGTACCTTCAGTTAATGAGAGAACATGACTACTTGTTCGCTTTGAGGGGATGAAACTTAGAACTCTCAAAGTTTGATCATAGGAGGGGAAAAGATCAGAAAAAGTTAAATTCCTGGGGACTTGTGGCATATGACAGTGTAACTCATTCTTTGCTTAGAGCAAATCACAGACTCATATGTGTAAGCTGAGACCTTGACCAATGCATGCGGAGTTGAGGTCTCTATAAAGTATAACCTATTGTTCTGTGATGTATAAATAGGGTCCTTGAAGTGAGGAGACAGATGTCCTAAGAAAGCCTCATGGTATGCAGGGATTTTTGCTGACAGCATGAGCAACCATGGGGAAACTCATGGGAAAAGCTGCAATTCCCACTCTTTTTAAATATTGATCCTGTATAGTGGCTCAGACGGTAAAGAATCTGCCTGCAGTGCAGGAGACACAAGAGATGTGGGTTCGATCCTTGGGTTGGGAAGATCCCCTGGAGAAGGACATGGCAATCCACTCCAGTATTCTTGCCTGGAAAATCCCATGGACAGAGGAACCTAGCAGGCTACAGTCCATGGGGTCACAAAGAATTTGATAGGACTTAGTGACTCAACAGCAGCAACATGATTATATTATTATTCGGGTCACATCCTGGATTATATTTGGAAACTTACTTTTCTTTTCCTCTTGCAGAAATACTGTCTGTGTTTCCAGAAACTGGGAGCCTTGGGGGAAGAACAGACATCATAATTATAGGAGACTTCTTTGACAACCCTGCTCAGGTTACCATTGCAGGTAAGTTGAAATGATTGAAAAGAGTTCATACTTGAATGCTGTAGGATATTATATATCTCTTTTGGCCTGGAGAGGGTGGAAGGGAAGCAATCTTTGCCTCTTCTGACTCCTCCTGGGACCCTGTTCCACGGTCTTTGTCCTATGTTTGGTTGAGACTGGGAAAAGGAGGGGATTTTGGCCTTGCAGCTCTGCAAACATGTAACAGAATGCCCTGTTGCAGATACCCTCACAAATCAGAGCAAGTCCCTTTGGTGTCCCCATCTGGGGAGGGAAGAGAAGCAAGGGCATAGCTCCTTTTCACAAAAGTATTTCTTTTAAGGGCTTCCCTGGCGGCTCAGATGGTAAAGAACCTGTCTGCATTGCAGGAGACCAGGGCTCAATCCCTGAGTTGGGAAGATCCCTTGGAGAATGGTTACCCACTCCAGTATTCTACCCTGAAGAATTCCATGGATAGAGAAGCCTGGTGGGCTATAGTCCATGGGGTCCCAAAGAGTGGGACATGACTGAGTGACTAACATTTTCACTTTATTCACTTCTCACTCCTTCTAAAAGGCAACCTCACCCCCTCCTCCTTAGCCCTGGTTGTAGGAATAAGCAGGAGTGGGTGGGCATTTGTTACACCAATTCTTCTGGAATGCCCCCTGGACAAATGCTTTTGTGGAACCTGCCTAGAATCCTTTGTTCTGCCTGATGGGATGCTCTTCTAGCTGGTGACACCAAGGATTCTGGACGATGTTTTCACACTCTCCTGTCACAGTTCCCTTCCCTAGCTCGGTCATCTCCACGGAACGGCATGGCTGACATTGCTTTCTTCCTGATTGTTCTAAGTGGCCTGTGTTCCACTGCTCTACATTCTCTCTTTCCTGCCTCCTCCCACAACTTTCTACTCTCCACTTCCGGCCTTTTGCCCTGCTACAGGAGCCTGTCTACTTTAGTGTGGTCCTCTGGCCACATCTGTATCTCCACTGGTATTGCTACTGACATCTGTATCTAATTTAAATTTCCCCTCAGGCATTCCGTGTGATATTAGACATGTGTCTCCCAGGAGGATTGAGTGTACCACCAGGGCCCCAAGTAAAGGTGCAAGGCTCTCTGCTCCTCAGGCAGGTAAGGAAGTCGCCACGGTGACATTTTTTAACCACAAGGGGCAGGAAGTGGAAAGGAAGGCGTTTGAATCTGGTCTCAGCTGTTTGATTGGCTGCTCAGTGAGTCCTGCATCATGGATCAGAGCTTTTCTTTCAGAGGTATTCTTAGCTTTACTCAGATGCTTGACAACACCCGGGACTCCTAGCCCCAGGCGACTGAATGGCCAGTGGGTTCAGTGGAAACCACAATCCAGGAAGTGTAACTGCCATCAAAACGTTCCCATAGTGATTGGTGGAAAAGCCTGAGCTGCCTCCTCCATGCTCTGGGTCAGTTGCACTCCAGTTCATGCTCTAAGAAGACAGAGCAACAGACTGCTTCTTCTATGCTCATAGGACGGTTAGATGAGGCAGAGAGTGGGGTGTAATGGGGTGCATTTAAATGTTGTTTCTTTGCTGTTGTGGGCACTGTCTGTTACTCTGAAAAGTAGAGCTGTATTGTGATGGGGCCACCAGAAACAGAGGGGGCAGGGGGCAGGTTCCACTGGTCCTTTTTCACTATTTATTTATTTTTGGCTGGATCTTCATTGCTGCACATGAGCTTTCTTCGTTGTAGTGCACGGGCTTCTCCCTGTAGCGGCTTCTCTTGTGAAGCACAGGCTCTAGACGCACGGGCTTCAGTAGTGTGACACACTGGCTTAGTTGCCCCATGGCATGTGGGATCTTCTCGGACCAAGGATCGAACCCATGTATCCTGAATTGCAAGGCGGATTCTTAACCACTGGACCACCAGGAAAGTCCACCTTCTGTGTTTAAACCTCCTACCCCATGTCTACAAATTGCAAGTGCACCAGGGAAGCACTTTTCTGGGAAGTGTTAGAACAGGATCTCAGGTGTAGTTAGGGATGAAGGGTAGTTGGTGTCTGGAGTCCTACATGCCCCACAGGGGCTGACTTCACAGTTAAAAGCACAGGCAGGGGAGTTCATCTCCTGAGTCTCATCGAGGGGAAAACTTTCTAAAGAAAGGCCATTCGGGTGTAAAAACTCATTCAAAGCGTAGGCTGGGCATTCTCCAGGTCCCTGATCTGTGGTCTTTACTCAGGGAAAGCTCTAATCCAAGGTAACAAATGACTATATGAAGCAAGTGATGGAGAAAATGTGAGTCTGAATTCAGGGAATAGAGAGTCTGATTCCTATCACAGCGGTTCCTGCTGGAAGCTACCAGGGTCGTGGTAGGGGAATTTCCTGAGTGCTGCTGATTTTTTTAACTTGAGGAAGTAATTTTTATTGCATTTCTAGGCTTCCTTATTACATTTAGCAGGCAAGTTTGAAGAATGTTGCTCTAAAATAAGATCAAAAGAGTTTAAAGTGTACATTATAAATAAAATGTATATGGAAAACATAATGTGGCAGTTCTGGATGGTTGACAGTGTCCTTTATACAATGCTTTTGGAATTTCTTTTATGGAAGAGTAGTAGGGTGGGGTGGACAGGCAGCTGTTAACATTCGATCGTTAGCTCTAGACAGGCAGATCACAGTCTCCTCCCCAGGGCCCTCCAGGCTGTCTGGTCTCAGGCTGGCGGGTGAGCTGGGGGTCTCAGGGACAGGATGAGGGCTGTGTCCTGCAAAGCTCCCAAGCCCTCACCCCAGCCTCCCATTGACCGGCGCAGGTCTTGAGTCAAGGACGACTTCTCCCCTTATCTTTGCCTCTGCGACCTAATGGCGACAGGGGTCTCCATGGGTTGCAGTTCATGGGATGCAGCCCCGATTTGGGCGGCCTGAGGATCCTGAGGGGCAGCTGGAGTCCTCTGTGATGGTGACTGGGTAAGGTCTGGATACCTGAGGGCACCGCCAGCTGAGAGCTGCCTCCTCAGCTAGGCTGGGCACTGGCAGGAGGACCCAAACTTGAGTGCTGGCCATACATTCCCTGGGCAGGGTAACCGGCACCCGCAGGGACCCCTCCTCCTCTTAACTAGGACCTGGATCTCAGAGGGTGAAGGTTGAGCCTTCTTGGGACCTTGCCATTTCTTGTCAGAACGGAGACTAACATTTGTTTTGATGGAGACTGGAACATTATGGCCTGACCTCAAGAACAAAAGATCTGACACCTAGAAATTTGCAACAACTAATAACGCCCCTCCCTCACCTTCCCTATAAAAGGACTTTGCTGAAAAGCTTTCAGGGAGCTTGGGTTTTTTTTAAAGTCGTGAGCCACTCTTCTTGCATGGCTCTGCGGTAAACCTTTCTCTGTTCCAGGCTCCGATGTTTTGGTATTGTTTGGCCTCAGTGTGTATCGGGCACACAGCCCTGTGTTGGGTAATAATGAATAATAATTCATGCATTGGGTAACAGGACAAATGATCCTGTTTTGCAGCTGTTGTCAGAAGCAGGCGTGGGGCACTTGGCAGTGTTCGGTCCTTACAACTGGGATGGCGGTGCTACTGACCTCTAGTGGGTAGAGGCTGGAAGTGCTGCTAAATATCCTTCAGTACAGCCCTTAAAACGCATTGCAGGCAGCACCAGGGAAGCCCCACAACGGAGTTATCCAGCTCCAAATATCAATCCTGCTGAGCCTGAGAAACCTCAAATAGTACATTAAAATATGCTGTTATTTTTCTGCTTATTCCTTATCTGTTTCCCCTTCGTAGGATTTAACAGGGAATAACAACAGGAATTAAAAATAATAATAACAGCCCTAGCTATCCTTTACTGAGTACTTATATTTCCGGCTCTTCGTGTATATATTTTAAGCTCCCTTTGTCTTTTTCCCTCCAGATTTGTCAAACTGACTTTACTTCTCCCCACGGCTTTATTGAGATATAATTGCCGTGTAACTCAGCTCCCTTAGTCTTTAGAGCAGTTTCTCTGTTTACTATTGACCCCATTTTGATGCAGGAGAAAATAAAGATGTGAAGCAGTTTGCTCAAAGCTGCCCATTAAGTAAGTGGTAGAGCTGGACTCTGAACCCATCCATGGGTGATTCCAGAGCTTTTACCGTCAACCCAATTAGTAGCCAGTATCGGAGAAGGCAATGGCACCCCACTCCAGTACTCTTGCCTGGAAAATCCCATGGACGGAGGAGCCTGGTAGGCTGCAGTCCATGGGGTCGCTAAGAGTTGGACACGACTGAGCAACTTCACTTTCACTTTTCACTTTCATGCATTGGAGAAGGAAATGGCAACCCACTCCAGTGTTCTTGCCTGGAGAATCCCAGGGACAGGGGAGCCTGGTGGGCTTCCGTCTATGGGATCGCACAGAGTCGGACATGACTGAAGTGACTTAGCAGCATTGATAACACAATGCAGTATTTTAAAAAGCAGAGACATTACTTTGTTGACAAAGGTCGTCTAGTCAAAGCTATGATTTTTCCAGTAGTCATATATGGATGTGAGAGTTAGACTATAAAGAAAGCTGAGTGCCAAAGAATTGATGCTTTTGAACTGTGGTGTTGGAGAAGACTCTTGAGAGTCCCTTGGACAGCAAGGAGATCAAACCAGTTAATCCTAAAGGAAGTCAGTCCTGAATATTCATTGGAAGGACTGATGCTGAAGCTGAAGCTCCAATACTTTGGCCACCTGATGTGAAGAACTGACTCACTGGAAAAGACCCTGATGCTGGGAAGGATTGAAGGCAGGAGGAGAAGGGGACGACAGAGGATGAGATGGTTGGATGGCATCACTGATTCAATGAACATGAGTTTGAGCAAGCTCTGGGAGTTGGTGATGGACAGGGAATCCTGGTGTGCTGCAGTCCATGGAGTCACAAAGAGTCGAACATGACTGAGCAACTGAACTGAACTGTACTGACTGATTACACATATGTCTTTGGTCTCAGGGTTTTTTTTTTTTTTTAATATAAAACACAAATAAATAGATGACATTTAGAATGTTATGTAATGGCAGCCTGTCACATGATTTGCTGCATGTTCACAAACTGAGGTCAGGACTCATGAAAAATGTGAGGATTGCCAATTTTTGGGGACAAAGAGGGTTTAGGGAATAGAGTTCTCATGACATTAAAAGTGCACTGAAGTGCACTCCTGGCTTCACAAGCCTTTTTTGCTTTTTCGAATTTTTCTCTTATCTGGACACTCCCATTAAAAAGCGCTCCTTGGTTTTTTATGGTCCTCTGAGAAGATGCCCCTTTACTGCTCCTTGTCAGGTGTCTCTTTCTCAGAGGCTGAATTCTTACACCTAGCAGTAGTTTCCACCTTCTAGAACATTTGTATTATCTTTATTTATTTTGGGGGGTATTCTTTCACTTAAATTTATTAGGATAAAGTTGCTTTACAATATTGTGTAAGTTTCTGCTGTACACCAAAGTGAATCAGCTCTATATACAGTCTTTACAATGTCTCACATGATTACTCCATCTGGGTCTCAGTTGACTCACCTTCTAAATCGTTCCCGTATCATCTTCATCCTGAATCTGTAGTCAAGAAGTTCCCCCGCTTGGGGGAGAATCCCCCTCTGATGTTTATGAGGCATACGTGTCTTACAGGCAATCGAGGGCTTCTCTTTGAAGTTGGAGATGCTTCTGAGGACTTGGACCTGACTGAAGCCACCCCTGGGTACAGTTGGCAGATCGTCCCTAATGCCAGTTCCCCATCTGGATTTTGGTCAAAGGAAGGGCAACCTTTCAGGTATGTTTGTAGGAAAAGTGGATGTCCAGATCACAAGTGAATCTACTGGCCTGGGTGAGGCTAGGAGACAGATGAGTAAGCAATGAGATTTCTGGGGGAAAATGTAAAATATCTACTAACTCAGCAGTCACAAAGTTTGATCACTGTTTTCAGCCGATATTGGTTATGTTCATGGACCACAGGCCCTTTATGCGTACATGCTAAATTTTGATCAATGAGTAAAATACGTATGTTGTACAGCTTAGTTTGAAATCTGCTTTGGGGAGGACTATTCATCAGAATATTTAGCTGGGTAGGCTTGGAAGCTTGGTAAAGAGCAGGGCAAAACTTCCTGTAGGAATGTGGTTAAGAGATAAAACCAATATCTGGATGATGCTAAAGAAAGACTCAAACAGTTGCCCTTTGGGCATATGAGGGAGCAGAGGCTGAGCAGCCAACAGCTCTGTGGGAACAATTATCCAGTGCTGTAGGTCAACCAGATGGGTGGTGTAGAGCAGGGGTAAGCTCCCGTGGGCTCGGGAGACATTGTTTTCTACAGCAGTGACTGCAGTGTGGTGAAGTTTCCCTGTTTAGATTTGTCTTTTTAATCCCTTCAAGGATGTGGCCAGAATTTCTCATTATTTTAACGTGGGCTTAAAAATGTAGAAAATAAGAGAACTGTGGAGACATAGTGTGCTCTAAGCTTGTATATAGGGGTCTATATCCTTTAGGTGTGATGGATCTCTTCTTTTTTTGAAACTCTCCTCAGAGAGGTTGGTTATGACTCCTGTATCTGAATTCTGTGCTAAGTCACTTTAGTCATGTCCAACTCTTTGTGACCCTATGGACTGTAGCCTGTCAGGCTCCTCTGTTCATGGGATTCTCCAGGCAAGAATATTGGAGTGGGTTGCCATGTCCCCCTCCAGGGGATCTTTCCCGCCCAGAAATCGAACCTGTGTCTCTTACATCTCCTGCATTTGCAGGCGGGTGAATTCTCGTCAATCTGTAACCACTTTCAAGGATTTGACTCTTCTACTGATTTCTTTTGGCTGTGCTGCATAGCATGTGGGATCTTAGTTCCTCAACCAGGGATCAAACCCATGTCCCCTGCAGTGGAAGTGCAGTCTTAACCACTGGACCACTAGGGGAGTCTCTTGGCCATTTTAAAGGTTAATTCAGTTGTGAAAAGGAAGGCTTTGTTCTCTGTTCATTGAATTTCAGACATTGAAGGAACCAAGTAGGGAAGGAAATCTGATCAGAGTTAAGTTTCTATTGTCTTGAAAGTTGTACTAATTAGATATCTAACCACCAGTATATGGTTTTAAAGTGGCAATAAATAGTGTGTGTGTGTGTTTGGTGGCACCTAGTACTGCAGCTTTGTCATAGTTTCTGAGGACCATAAATAATGTTCCAAAGAAAATCTTTCAGCTATATTCAGTGTGTGTGGGGGCATCAAGGAGAGTCCCACCTCAATAGATAAAAGAACATTTTGATTATTTGGTATGACCTGTAGGTTTCTCTCTGCCATTTCAAGGATCCCCAAACCAGAGAGCAACTCTTTCTATTCTTTCTGGCATTCGTTTCTGTAAAATTCAAAAATTTAAAATAAAACCTTGGAATATTTATTAGTATGATAATGATGGAACTTTAGTTATTTTCAAAACTATTCTCAGAAAATATTCTCTGTATTCTTCATATGTAGATCAAATCAGAGAAAACTCTGATTGAAGATCTCTATTTCTAATAAGAGAATGAGATTTACTATTGATTGAATGCTTACCATGTGCCAGACCCTGTACTGGCCATGTTTGGTAAGTGATCTCAGCTAAGCCCCCAGGTGATCCTATGCTGTGGCTACAGCATCTTTTCCCAAAGATGATGCAAACTGCCTGGGGAGTCGTGCCAGTTCGAAGTGATGGGCTGAGATACTGAGCCAGGCAGGCATCACAGGAAGAGATGCATCCAGAGGGCTCTGGCCAGTCACAGGCATAAGAGTCAAGTGTTTCCTCCTCATTAACATAAAGACAAACAAACCCAAGGGCACCGTAGTTGGGTCAGTGATACCGGGCTTGGCTGCCCTCACGTCTTTCTCTGTGTTCCTCTGCTTTCCAGAGCACGGCTCCGTGGGTTCTTTGTGGCCCCAGAGACAAATAATTACACTTTCTGGATCCAGGCTGACAACCAGGCCTCTCTGTATTTCAGTTGGTCGGAGGACCTGAGGACCAAGGTATTCACCACCTTCTTGTTTTCCTTCTTCTTGTCCCCAGTCCCTCACTCGTGAAAAAAAAAAAAGCAGGAAGTCAAAATGAAGGCTTTCATGGTCTACTGATAGTTGTAACACACTGTTAAGCAACCAGAGACTTTAATTTTTTTTGGTGCGTTCATGTGTGTGTGTGGGTTTTTTAAAATTAGAAATGTTAAAAAGTTGAGATATAATCTACATGATTTTACTTTTTGAAACAGAGCTTGCTGGTCATTATGCTACATACCTTGTTTCTAAACTTCACAGCATCTTGTGAGCTATGTCTCTTTATCTCCATTTTCCAGATGAGGACAATGAGGCTTAGAAGGCTTGTATGACCAATCCAGGGCCACTGGGGTGATAAAGAGGCACATTAAGAATTCAAATCCAGATTTGTCTGACTCAGAATTTGTTTTTACGACTGATTCTGGGTGTGGATGTAGCTAGTTTTATGCAGGAATTTTCTGGCCAGTTTTGAAGGATAAAATAAGTGTTTTAGCAAACAACCAAAATTCCTTAATGCCATTGTCAAAGAAACACAGTATTTTCTCTCAAATGATGAATATGCTTCTATGAAATTACTTTGCTGGTTGGGTGGAGAAGCATCATAGATTTTGATGTGGTCAAGTCGTTTAGATTTCTCAAAGGGTGTCATATGATTTTACCCACAGCATCACGTAAAGTTAGGGTTTCAGGTTGGCTCTTCCAGGTTTACACATGGCCCATCCATCTCATCTGAATACTATGTGATTTAGACAGAGAGAGAGAGAGAGAGAGAGAGAGAGAGAGAGATGACTGGAGAGGCATGCATAGAATAGTCCTAGAAAGTTTAGGCTAACTTGTTGGAAAAGGCAGAACAGCCCCCAAGTCCCTTGTTAGTAGATGTCTAGATGCTTTTTGTTTGAGAAAGAGAAGCCCAGAAGCTTCACAGTATCGGTCCTGATGTGTTTACTGGGGTGCAGGTGAAAATGGCCTCTATCAGGGTGGGCACTGCCGACTGGTTTGACTCCTGGGAGCAGAATGGGAGTGACAAGACCCAGCAACAGAAGACCCCCAAGCTGGAGCTGCTTGGGGGAGCCAGGTACTACCTGGAAGCAGAGCATCGAGGGAGAGCCCCCAGCAGTGGGGTGAGAATTGGTGTCCAGATCCACAACACCTGGCTGAATCCTGACGTGGTCAGCACATACCTCCGGGAGAAGCATCAGATCCGAGCTTGGGCCCAGAGACTTCCGGAAATCCAGGTCTGCCTGTGTTTTTTGTCCCATGGGGTTAGATTCAGGGGCTGAACTCTGCAAGGAATTTAGTGCTGGCTGGCTGGGAGCCAGGAGACTTGAGCCATAATGATAACTCTCCTACAAAAGAGATTGGACATCCATCCAATAGAGTTGAGAGGATTTTTTTTAAAAGGAGTCTTACTGTTGTGACACCCTGATTCATGGACTTAGTTTTGGGTACCAAAGTCCTGGTAAATCTTCCTTTGGAAACGTATTCCTCAAAGAGGAAATAAGGTCCTCCTAACACTCACGCCCATGTCTGCATGCCTGTGAGTGTATACATGCGTGATTTCATAGCTCTTTGACCCACTTAGGTCCTGTTTCCTGGTGTACTGTCTATAGCAAGTCAGGGAAGTATGTCTTATGTTCCTAGACTGTCTTTTTGGCTCAGTGAGCACATATTCTTTAATTCTGTCTCTCTTGACTTTATAGATGCTGACTCTGTCTGGCACGGGGAACTTCTTCCTTACCTGGGACAACGTTTCTAGTCAGCCAATCCCTGCAAATGCCACAGCCCATCAGGTGGGCATTTTATTCACATAGGGAGAGGCGGCGGAACTAGAGGTAGTCTTTACATCCATGGCATGAGCTCCTGGTCATTTTTCTTATTAACAGATTCAAACAGCCATTGAGGAGTTACTTGCAGTCAAATGCAAACTGGAACCCCTTTCAGCGAACATCTTACTCTGGCTGGGATTTGAACAAGGTACGATTCCTGGTTTGACAAACTCTGACCCTCTTCTTCACCCTTATCTTCTCTCTCTCTTTTTTAATGTAAACGGGGAACAATCTTCATTTCATCTCCAAGGTGACTCTGTTCGTTCCAATGGAAACTGGATTTGGACACAGTGTTTAAGAGAGAGGATGCATGTTTGGGAGGGAGCTGCTTGGTGTGGGAATCAGAGAAAGAAAAGACATCCCTTCTGTGCTGTCAGGGGAGCAGAGAGTTGGAAACGAAGGATGCTGGTAACTTAGGCTCAGGAACTGCATCTCATGCCACACGTGGGAAAGAGCAACCGATATAGGAGAGACATAGCAGAACAGTGCAAATCTTGTTTAACTCAAATAATATCTCAAAGGAATTCTTACATAATGCAGTAGTCTGTGCTCTGCATAGTATCTTGTGTCAGTCGTGTCTGACTCTTTGCGACCCTATGAACTGAAGCCCACCAGGCTTCTCTGTCTGTGGGATTCTCCAGCCAAGAATACTGGAGTGGGTTGCAGTTTCCTATGCCAGGGGATCTTCCCAACCGACCTATTGAACCGAGTCTCTTATGTCTTCTGCATTGGCAGATGGGTTCTTTACCACTTGGGAAGCCGAAGACGGTAGTCTAACATATTCCAAAAATGTGAGGATATGTTTTAGAAATAGTAAGGTGAGCTAAGTTGCAGTCAACACACCTTACCTCTTTGCTTCTCAATATTTTTTTTTTTTTGTGGTACACATAGAAAATGATAATAGATTTTTAATGCTCTGGAGCAGACATAATGTATTTCTCATAGGTGGAGCCTTCGAGCTGGAGGGTGCTGGCCACCGAGCCCTGCCCGGCTTGCCCAAGGACTAAGAGGCCGATGTCATGGAGAACCCATAACCTATTCCCTGCAGACATGTTGTGGAGCTCTGTTTGATAATTACTCCTGTCTTCCTATTTTATTTGAACTTCATCCAGGGTTAGAAGGTTCCACCTCTGATGGGCACCTCACCAGTGGGACAGAGCCCTTCTGTGGGAGGTTCAGTCTCCATCAGCCTCGACACCTTGTCCTGACACCTCCAGCTGTTCAGAAAGTCTACCGGCTAGATCAGTACACACACGTAAGTAGCAGCCATGGTGTTTGCAGGCCAGGTGGGTAGGGAGGGGTTGAAATTGTTCTCTGGGGTGGACAGTGGAGAAACAGAAGCACAAGGGAGTGGTTACCATGACTCACAAGCTGTTTCAGGCTGAGGTGCTAGGTTTTGGGTGTGAATGGACACCTTGGGTCCTCCGTTAGCTAGTTGCTGCATAGAAATGCCTTTGTAATAACTGAGACCTATGGAAGCTTCTGGGCTTTCTAGGTGGCTTAGTGGTAAAGAATCCACCTGCCAATGCAGGAGACATGGATTTGATCCCTGGGTTGGGAAGATCCCTTGGAGGAGGAAATGGAAGCCCGCTCCAGTATTCTAGCCTGGAGAGTCCCATGGACAGAGGAGCCTGGAGGGCTATAGTCCATGGAGTTGCAAAGAGCTGGAGTTGGATTAATGACAAAACCACAACAATGACGACATGGAAGTTTCCATATGCTTCAGTGTTTTCTTTGGTCTCCAGGTATGAGAGCAGACTCTCCACTCAGACTCTCTGGTTTTGAATTCTGACTCTATACCCTGCATGCCCTCTGTGTTTTATCTTAGTTTATTCATCTGAGAAATGGGTGATAACAGGTCTGCCTCTCAAGCTATGGAGGAAGAGTGTATGAGGTAATCCAGTAAAGTGCTTGGGCAGCGGCTAGGACTTGTTTAAAGCTAGTTATTATTTATTATAGTTACTGTTATTATTGATGGATGGACTGACACATTCCTCCAGTACCTCATATCCTTTGCGTCAATAGCTCTGCTCTTTGGGAACCAGTGTGAACCTTCCTGGGATAACTGAGCTCACGGCAGTGGTTTCAAGTCCTTTCTGAGTCAAAAAAGAGTGGGAGTTGGGACTAAACGGTTCAGGAAAGGGCAACACCCAACTTCCAGCCTTTCTTCTATAGCACAGGCACCCAGCAGGTGGTGGTGGGGATTTAGCTCACACTAGAGGCCTTGGAATATGGAATGAAACAGGGCAAAGACTAATAGAGTTTTGCCAAGAAAATGCACTGGTCATAACAAACACCCTCTTCCAACAACACAAGAGAAGACTCTATACATGGACATCACCAGATGGTCAACACTGAAATCAGATTGATTATATTCTTTGCAGCCAAAGATGGAGAAGCTCTATACAGTCAACAAAAACAAGACCAGGAGCTGACTGTGGCTCAGATCATGAACTCCTTATTGCCAAATTCAGACTGAAATTGAAGAAAGTAGGGAAAACCACTAGACCATTCAGGTATGACCTAAATCAAATCCCTTATGATTATACAGTGGAAGTGAGAAATAGATTTAAGGGACTAGATCTGATAGATAGAGTGCCTGATGGCCTATGGAATGAGGTTCGTGACATTGTACAGGAGACAGGGATCAAGACCATCCCCATGGAAAAGAAATGCAAAAAAGCAAAATGGCTGTCTGGGGAGGCCTTACAAATAGCTGTGAAAAGAAGAGAAGTGAAAAGCAAAGGAGAAAAGGAAAGATATAAGCATCTGAATGCAGAGTTCCAAAGAATAGCAAGAAGAGATAAGAAAGCCTTCCGCAGTGATCAATGCAAAGGAATAGAGGAAAACAACAGAATGGGAAAGACTAGAAATCTCTTCAAGAAAATTAGAGATATCAAGGGAACATTTCATGCAAAGATGGGCTCGATAAAGGACAGAAATGGTGTGGACCTAACAGAAGCAGAAGATATTAAGAAGAGGTGGCAGGAATACACAGAAGAACTGTACAAAAGAGATCTTCATGACCCAGATAATCACGATGGTGTGATCACTCACCTAGAGCCAGACATCCTGGAATGTGAAGTCAAGTGGGCCTTAGAAAGCATCATTACAAACAAACAAAGCTAGTGCAGGTGATGGAATTCCAGTTGAGCTATTTCAAATCCTGAAAGATGATGCTGTGAAAGTGCTGCACTCAATTTGCCAGCAAATTTGGAAAACTCAGCAGTGGCCACAGGACTGGAAAAGGTCAGTTTTCATTCCAATCCCAAAGAAAGGCAATGCCAAAGAATGCTCAAACTACCGCACAATTGCACTCATCTCACATGCTAGTAAAGTAATGCTCAAAATTCTCCAAGCCAGGCTTCAGCAATACGTGAACCGTGAACTTCCCAATGTTCAAGCTGGTTTTAGAAAAGGCAGAGGAACCAGAGATCAAATTGCCAACATCTGCTGGATCATGGAAAAAGCACGAGAGTTCCAGAAAAACATCTATTTCTGCTTTATTGACTATGCCAAAGCCTTTGACTGTGTGGATCACAATAAACTGTGGAAAATTCTGAAAGAGATGGGAATACCAGACCACCTGACCCGCCTCTTGAGAAACCTGTATGCAGGTCAGGAAGCAACAGTTAGAACTGGACATGGAACAACAGACTGGTTCCAAATAGGAAAAGGAGTATGTCAAGCCTGTATATTGTCACCCTGCTTATTTAACTTATATGCAGAGTACATCATGAGAAACGCTGGGCTAGAAGAAGCACAAGCTGGAATCAAGATTGCCAGGAGAAATATCAGTAACCTCAGATATGCAGATGACACCACCCTTATGGCAGAAAGTGAAGAGGAACTCAAAAGCCTCTTGAGGAAAGTGAAAGAGGAGAGCAAAAAAGTTGGCTTAAAGCTCAATATTCAGAAAATGAAGATCATGGCATCTGGTCCCATCACTTCATGGGAAATAGATAGGGAAACAGTGGAAACAGTGTCAGACTTCATTTTTTGGGGCTCCAAAATCACTGCAGATGGTGACTGCAGCCATGAAATTAAAAGACGCTTACTCCTTGGAAGGAAAGTTATGACCAACCTAGACAGCATATTAAAAAGCAGAGACATTACTTTGCCAAGAAAGGTCTGTCTAGTCAAGGCTATGGTTTTTCCTGTTGTCATGTATGGATGTGAGAGTTGGACTGTGAAGAAGGCTGAGTGCCGAAGAATTGATGCTTTTAAACTGTGGTGTTGGAGAAGACTCTTGAGAGTCCCTTGGACTGCAAGGAGATCCAATCAGTCCATTCTGATGGAGATCAGCCCTGGGATTTCTTTGGAAGGAATGATGCTAAAGCTGAAACTCCAGTACTTTGGCCACTTCATGCGAAGAGTTGACTCATTGGAAAAGACTCTGATGCTAGGAGGGATTGGGGGCAGGAGGAGAAGGGGACGACAGAGGATGAGATGGCTGGATGGCATCACTGACTCAATGGATGTGAGTCTGGGTGAACTCTGGGAGTTGGTGATGGACAGGGAGGCCTGGCGTGCTGCGATTCATGGGGTCGCAAAGAGTTGGACACGACTGAGCGACTGAACTGAACTGAACTGAGAGGCATTTTTGGTCATCACAACCAGGGAAGTGTTAGTGCCATCCAGTGGGTAGATTCTAGGAAAGTTGCTACACGTTCTGCAATGCACAGTGTAAGAAAAGCACTCACAGAAAAGTCCCAGTCCTAAATGTCAATAGTGCCACAGTTGAAAAATCCTGCCAAACGATTTTACTTAACTCTGAATTAGAAGCCAAGGATGCTGGTGAGTTCAGGTTAAGGAATGAGGCTCAGACAGGTTCAGTGCCTTGCTTGAGGTTGCACAGGTATCTGGGTCACAACATGGGATTTCTAATTGAGATCTCTAATTGAGATAAAAAATCCTCACAGCCACACACAGTGCTAGGCATTGAATAACTCTCTGTTGGATAAATAGCAATTTGCTCTAAACTAAGGTAAGATCCGGAGAAGGCAATGGCACCCCACTCCAGTACTCTTGCCTGGAAAATCCCATGGACGGAGGAGCCTGGTGGGCTGCAGTCCATGGGGTCGCTAAGAGTCGGACACGACTGAGTGACTTCCCTTTCACTTTTCACTTTCATGCGTTGGAGAAGGAAATGGCAACCCACTCCAGTGTTCTTGCCTGGAGAATCCCAGGGACGGCGGAGCCTGGTGGGCTTCCGTCTATGGGGTCGCACAGAGTCGGACACGACTGAAGCGATTTAGCAGCAGCAGCAGCAGCAGCAAGGTAAGGTCTAGGAGGGCAGGCGTGGTCTGGCTGTCTCTAGGTTGGTTCTAGGGGGTGGATTGTCCTCAATAAACATTACTTGAACAGCTGCTTCTTAGTGACAGAGCTGAAGCTCTTGTTTTGTGTCTCTAGTTGTGCCTTGCATACAGAGGCCACGAGAATACAACCCTGAAGATGACTGTGTCCTTCACAATTGGCCTTCAAAACCCTGTTAAGAACATCACGTGTGACTGGAGTCTCCTGGGGACCAGTCCTAAGTAGGTACCCACAGGTAGCTTGTCTGTGGGCAGGTGTGGTGGGAATTCTGCCAGATGGTATGGCTAACTATCCTGGGGACAGTGATTCATGGGAGGTATTGTCTGATAGTGGGGTCTCGGACAATAATTTCAGCTCTGAACATGTTTTATTTGGCAAAGAAGTTTGATTTAAGAGCAGTTAGTCGTTACATATATAAGGAGTCTGACATTTCTCATAGGCATAGAGTCAAAGACCATCATATGTGGAAGAGATTTTATGGAACATTCCTTGACATTACAGATGAGAAAAATCGGGGCCCAGAGAATGTGTGATTCACTGACATTCATTCAGCAAGTGAACAAAGATGCTGGAATATGATTCAGGCATTTTGATCCCTTGATTCAGCACTCTTTCCACATCTCTCAGGGGTTTTGTAAGTGGTTTTAAACCTAAGTGAGTCTTAGGTTTTAGAGACCACTAATCATCTCTGTGGTTAGAGCCTAACATGTGATCTGCTTAAGACACACAATTGTATTGTAATTTGAAAGTACTGCTGACATTGTTATGAATGGATGGTGGACTTAAACGTGACTCACTGGTGTTGTGTCCCAGCCAAGTTGAACCCATTTTGGGTGGGATGCTGGTACCATGGCAACCAGGACTGTGTGGTCTCCCAGCTGCATGGTCTTCAGGCCCAGGTTGGGGAACTGGGGCTCTCAGGTGAGAGGACTGTGGTGCTCACGGGAGGCCCGTGTCTGCTCTGTGCTTGTGTTCAGCTGGCAGTTCACCTGCACCGACCTCTGGAAGACGTGTGTGCATCACTCCTCGCATCTCCAGCTGCCTCCTGCAAATTCCCCAGTGCTGGTTCATCAGATTGACCTCCTCCCTCTGTCTCCAGAGATGGGCATGTTCTATGTGGATGAGATTATTATTGCAGACACAAACCTAACAGGTGATTATCAGATCTACTCTCCTCTATGAACTATCCATCAGATAGGGTCCTCAGGCTTTTCTGGAGGGGCTGCTTCTCTTTTAATGGAGAGAGAACAGATGATTCTCCATCTTTCCGCCTCGATCCCAGGGAGAAGATGAAGTTGTGATTGTGTGTATTTGGCTTTTATATCCCTCTAGCAAGTTCCTTCTGTTTTCTGTTATTTACCCCAATGTTTGCTCTTGCTTTGGGTGCCTGTCATCTTATCCCAATTTTACCACTTTCTGGCTGAGAGGCCTTGGTTTTCTCATCTATAAAATGGCATAATGAGGCCTCTACCCCATGGGATTACTATGAAGATTAACTGAAGTGTGATGTAAAGCACTCATCATGGGTCCTGACTGTAGTAGGTGCTCAGTAAATATGATCAGTTATTACTACTATTATCATTACTACTGTCAGGCCAGCAGGATTTCTCCCCCTCCATCTGTTAACATCTGTCATAAAAGGTGCTGTGAGGAACAGACCATCATTGGCCCTGAAATGGGCCACAAGTCTGATTTTAACACCCTTAGGGCCAACTTGGTGTTAGAGAGTCATCACATCCTCATGAGAATAGCTTTGTCTTTCTGCCCATCTGATTGCTCCCACGCATCACTCAGAGCTCAGGCCTGGCCCCTTCTGCACCAAGTCCCTTGATCTCAGCTGGCTTTGTTTGTCTTAAGGGCAAGGTGCTCACCAAGGGTTCCCTCGAGGCCACGTGTGACACACATGCCAGGGACAGAAGGCCAGAGGGGTGGTGTGGTTTGCTGCAAAGGGCCTCTAGGTTTCCAACTTGTTCACTCTCCCTCTTCCATTAAATCCCTTGTGACTCTGGCTTTCCTGCTTCTCATAGCTTCTCTTTCTCTCTTCAAGGAGAAAAGGATGGAATGGTCATTTGCGTTCTGATTTTCAAGTTGTGCAACTTTTAATGTTTTACCTGAAAGTTGCAGAGCTAAGGGGCAGGGAACTTGGGGGTGAGGGGTAAGAGAACTCTCTTTCAAGCCCTGAAATTGCATCATTTTTGATGCTCTTCAGAATTCCATCTCTTACCTGTTCCAGTGATTTGAGTGTTTTGGGCATCTGGCATCGCTGACTTCAAATTCCATGTTCTGACACACAGAAAATAATATTCAAATAGTGTGCTGGGATAACTGTCTGAATTCCTTGGTGCCCAAGACTGGCTGGGGCCTTTGGTGACCCCAAATTCTGCACAGATTCCCAGAGGGCTAATGGGATCAATATTTCATACACTTGAACCCACTAACTGGGAAACTCAGGACTAGATAATAGGTATCATTTCCCTTCCTCCTCTCCAAACCCTCAATGCCCAGGATCCCAACTCTTTCTCACGGCCATCACCTCTATGCACCCAAATGCTCCAGCATCTGGAGCCATGTACGGGTGAGGTGGGGAGGGGAGCAGGGAGGCAGAGGGCAGAGATAAGAAAGGCAGGAGGTGGCTTGGGTATAACAATCTGCTTCCCACTTGGTTCAGTCATCCTGCTGGCAACAATTTTTCTATGAGGATTATTTAATAGTAACATAAACTACATACTTGGGCTCCATATTCATATTTAATTGGCTGACATTTATCTGATCAGCTTAATATTTGATTATATTCTCCCACCTAATGTCCTCTATGAAATTTCTTTTTATTTAGTGGTAACTACCAAATACTTCTCATTTAATTCTCAGAACCCCTAAGATGGCCCTATGATCCCCACTCTATAGATTAAGAAACCAAAGCTAAGAGGGTGCTGAGTGTCTTGCCTCAAATCTTTGGGGATGTGGGGGACATTGAAACCTAGAGATCACTGGCACCAGAGCCATTTTTAATGACTCCATACTCAGTAGAGCAGATGAACTTTTATCGAGCACTGGCTCTGTGCCTGGTGTTGTGCTCAGCACTGGGCCTGCAAGGATGCTGCTTTTCAACTGTTTGCTGTCTCGATGGCACAGACTTGGGGAAGAAACTGCATTTACATGGTGCCTAATAGAAGGGAAAGAGGATATTACGCTGGCCCTTTAAACCTGCCATCTCAGTAAACTCTCCCTGCCAAAATGCAGACTGATGTCTATCATGAGTCCCACTTTTAGCAATGAGAAAAGAGTCTTACAGGGTATGGTGATTAGCCAAATGGTCACCCAGTAGAAGTGGAAAATCAGGATTTGCAAAATGGTCTGTCTTAAATGCTTGCCCTGTGTCTGCACACATGGTGACACCATGCAGTGGATAAAACTCAAGTATCTCTAGGATCTGCCTTGTGTGTTCCGTGTTCCTGAGGGGATCATCTTGCATTGCTGGAGCTGCCGGGACTTGGAGAAGGAAAGGAGGAAGAGAGGGGCAGTGCACACCGCCACAGATGAGCTGTGTGTTTGCACGTGTGTGTGGCGGCAGGGGACCTCCAACGGAACAGGGAATGATGATTGGTTGGCTTGGGGCTTACTGAAGTTTGCTGTGGAATTAGTCATTGTCTTCTTATATCATGACCTTGCATTTTCCTTTGGCAACTGAATTCCTCCCTCTTCCTTTTCTCCTCATGGCAGCAGGTAGGTGGGAATCTCTGTTTTCATGGTGTGCTGAGATGTGAGTGACTCAGACCCTCCAGCAGGGACCATCCACCCAGCAGGTCTTCCATCTTGATTTACTTGATGATGTTTGGCTCCTCGGTCTCCAGTTTCTCAGGCGGACACTGGTACAGCTCGCCCTGGCGGCAATCTGCTGGAATTGCTCTCGGTGTGGGATCACCTCCTGTCTACAATGTGACCTCCTGGTTGGCGGGTGTGGCCTGGAGCTCCCACTCATCACTGCAAGGTAGGGAACCATCTTTGGTCACCTGTCCCTCCTTAAAATTGCTAACTGGCCTTAGGAGTCACAGCGGTGAGACTTTTTATCAATCAGGAAATTTTACCTGCCTTGCTGCTTACAGCAATAGTTCTCAGTGTTAAGAATGCTGCATCAGACTTACCTGAAGGTTGTGTTAAAACACAAGTTGCTGTGCCCTAACCACACCATCTTAATTCAGTAGGCTTGGTGGCAGGGCCTGATAATTTGCTTTTCTAATGAGTTCCCAGGCAATGCTGATTCTGTTGATCTGGGGGCTAGTTCCTAGTTAATTACTTTACAAGTAGATGTATTTTTATGCTTTTCAGAGGTTCACATTACCACTGTTTTCTTCTTGCTACTCTTCTTCCATTCCATTAATAAGATTAATATATTAATCTTACTGGAATTCTTTGAGGCAAAAGGAAGTACAATTCATAGACAAAGGAACAGAACCAGCCAGTTCTGAAAGCTCACCACCAGATGGCACTAGAGCCACATAAGCGTTGATTCGTCAATAAACCGTCTTGGCCATAGTTTACAAAGCAGTAACTAAGAATCAGGCTCCTCCAAGCTCCTGGAACACATGCATGCTGTAATTCGTCCTTTTAAATGTTCACTAAAAGCCGTAGGATGGGAACGACTGAGATGCCTTGTCTTTAAAATTTCTTTTCCCCTGTATCTAACATGTTCTGAAATGAGTTCTCATTACTTACACCGTGCTTGAGACTTTTATCAATGTTAGAAAGCTTGAATCTATATTCCACATTTCTTGACAATGTTTCACGGTCCTCTGGGTAGAAAAAGACAAAAGTCATCAATAGAATAAAGGAGGGAAAGGCTTTTGGTGATGGAGAGGAGACGCCAGATGAGCCCCCTGTGATCCTGTGCTCCAAATGCCAAAGTTATTAACTCTGAAATGATGGAGTATAATCTAGGTCCACACTTAGAAAGGTGCTCACAACCTCCCTTCTGAGTTTTCTCAGGCTCCTTAGCTCCTTCTGGAAGCCTTCAGCCTGAGAAAGTCAGGACAACACAGGATGGCCCCCCAACCAGATAAGCCTCAGTCTAACTGTTTCTGTGTGTTTGTGAGTATGCACATCAATACGTAGTACTTAAGTAATATTACTGATCAAAATCACACATGTTCATTGTTGAAAATGTGGAAAGTACAGAAAAGCACATAGAAAAGGTACAAATCACTCATAACCCCTCTGTTCAGAGATACTTTCTTTTAACACGTTGAATCCATGTTCTAAAATACTCTTTTCCCAAGGCAGTTTTTATATACACACACACATATACAAAAAAATACATGTATATGTACTATATATTTATATATATTTGGTAGCTCAGACGATGAAGAATCCGCCTGCAGTACAAGAGACCTAGGTTCAATCCTGGGTTGGGAAGATCCCTGGAGAAGGGAATGGCAACCTACTCCAGTATTCTTACCTGGAGAATTCCAAGGACAGTGGAGTCTGGCAGGCTACTGTCCACGGGTCAAAAAGAACCAGACACAACTGAGTGACTAACACTAACTAATTATATATATTTACTTTTTAAACCTCAAGTTGGTACAACAGATAAGACACTGTATTTGCAACATGTCCTTTTCCCCTACTGGTATAAATGGAATATTTCCCCATTTCATTAAGCATGCTTTTTAATGGCTGAATAGTATTCCACTGCATGGTATGTCATGATTTATTTGACCCACTTATTGTACTGAAAGCAGGATTAGGTATGCAGTGTGCATGCAGGTGCTGGATAAGGACTCTGCTAGATGGAGTGGCCTGTTTCTGCTGAGGATACTGAGCGCAGAGGATCTGTGGATCAGGGTGAGCTTTCATCTGACTGTGAAGATACAGTTAGAGAGCACAGGCTTCTCCTTCCACTGTGCATCAGGACCAGAGCAGCGGAGGCTACACTCCTCACTCTTCACTCTGCCTCTGCGTTCTCCCAGGATCAGTAGAGGGGGAGAGTGGAACACCCTTAGAGACCCCTCATTCACCTTTCATTTTCTCTGCTGTGGTGGGAGAGGGATTATTTTGGAGCTCATGCTCATGGCCTGGAAACGTGGGAGACTGTGTGGTCCTTGAGATGGAGCTGTGCTCTGTCTGGAGCAGCTGCTCGAGGGTCCTTGTGGTTAATGCTTTGTTTCTGACATGTTGCAGCGCTGTGCCCACTGAAGGAGCAGAGGAAGGATCCCGGTTGGTCCAGGTGACAACACAGAGACTGCAGAGGACAAGTCCACCTTTAGGAGGACACTTTCGCATCCAGCTTTCTGACACAGCGATTCCTGGTAAGGGGCCGTGAATGCAGCATTTCTTGTTGAAGCTTTCGCATCCCCAGGCAAACAACATCCTGCTGATAGGGTGACAGTCTTAAAGTTAGCATACTTTGTTAATTTTCCAGTGTCTGAGAATGACTTTTCTAAAATTAAAGATCTGGGATATCCTTGTCAATATGATCCCAGTCTTTCAGCTTTACAGATGAGGAAACTGAGTGGATTAGCTTCCCTCGGCTGTCATAACAAATTATACAAGCTTGGTGGCTTAAAATGACTGAAATGTATTTTCTTAGAGTTCTGGAGGCCAAAGTGCAAAATCAAGTTGTCGGCAGGGCCACGCCCTCCTCAGGCCTAGGGGAGGATCTGTTTTCTGCCTCTGTAGCTGCTGGTGGCTGTTGGCATCCCTCGGTGCAGTGCATCGTCCCAGCCCCTGCCTCCTGGTTACATGGTCTCTTCCTCTGCCGTCTCCAAACTCCCTCTAAGGATAAATAGGACTGCATTTTTGACCCACCTGGATAATCCGGGATGATTCCCTCTTCTCAAGATCCTTAATCACATCCTTTGCTCTATGATATAACATCATAGTTTCCAAGAATTAGGATGTATCTTTTTGAGGGCCACCATTCAGCTCAGTCTACTCAGGCTTGCCCGAAGCTCATAAAAATAGCTGAAGCAGGGTCCAGGTATGAACTTGAGTATTTGCTTCTCAAAGAGTTCAGTCTTCTTCTCTAGAATTTCATAGACCAAGATCCATGGTAGCCACCGCCTTTCTAAATTAAACTCCCAAGTGATCCCACATGATATTGAGTGTTTTAGAAACCGTATCCATGGGGTTGCAGAGTCAGACACGACTGAGCAACTGAACTGAACTGAGAAACCATATTAAATGTAGAAAGAGCTTTCAACTGCAATGAGAATATAAATGTTTCTAAATCTTCAACTATCAGTGTATATACATCTCATCAAGGACAGGGTTAGAAGTGATTTTAATATTTATTTAGTAACAACATAGGGGAAATTGGGGGCTCAGGAGAATGTAAGAGTGGTTGTCCAAAAGTTGGCAAGTGGTCCAAAAATCTACCCTCCTGAGAAGAAAGATGCTGGACTTGCAAAGAAGTCCATCCTTGGCTGGAGGAATGGAGTTTTTCCTCTAGTAGGACAGCTTAGGAAAAGTAGATGGCCCTGAGGCTATTGGAAACTGTAAGTGTGTGAGTAAGTGCGCTAGAGCTCTGCCACTGTGAAGCCCATTACTGTGCTGTTTCCCTTCTCATAATGAGGGAACTGCAGAATACCTGTTGAGAGATTTTTTTTTTCCTGCCATCATCTTCTGTTGCTGATGCTCTTCACATCACTGTCTGCAAAACAACTGGGGGGATAAGCCAGCCTTCACCTGGCCATTTGAAATGGCCCTCAAATGATGTATTCATATAGGACAATCTTTTTTTTTTAAAGATGAGTTTTGTTTGCATTTTGGAAATGCAGTGGTATTTCATTAACACTCCAGGGCAGTGTGGATTCAAACCCTGTTAAGAACATCACGTGTGACTGGAGTCTCCTGGGGACCAGTCCTAAGTAGGTACCACAGGTAGCTTGTCTGTGGGCAGGTGTGGTGGGAATTCTGCCAGATGGTATGGCTAACTATCCTGGGGACAGTGATTCATGGGAGGTATTGTCTGATAGTGGGTCTCGGACAATAATTTCAGCTCTGAACATGTTTTATTTGGCAAAGAAGTTTGATTTAAGAGCAGTTAGTCGTTACATATATAAGGAGTCTGACATTTCTCATAGGCATAGAGTCAAAGACCATCATATGTGGAAGAGATTTTATGGAACATTCCTTGACATTACAGATGAGAAAAATCGGGGCCCAGAGAATGTGTGATTCACTGACATTCATTCAGCAAGTGAACAAAGATGCTGGAATATGATTCAGGCATTTTGATCCCTTGATTCAGCACTCTTTCCACATCTCTCAGGGGTTTTGTAAGTGGTTTTTAAACCTAAGTGAGTCTTAGGTTTTAGAGACCACTAATCATCTCTGTGGTTAGAGCCTAACATGTGATCTGCTTAAGACACACAATTGTATTGTAATTTGAAAGTACTGCTGACATTGTTATGAATGGATGGTGGACTTAAACGTGACTCACTGGTGTTGTGTCCCAGCCAAGTTGAACCCATTTTGGGTGGGATGCTGGTACCATGGCAACCAGGACTGTGTGGTCTCCCAGCTGCATGGTCTTCAGGCCCAGGTTGGGGAACTGGGGCTCTCAGGTGAGAGGACTGTGGTGCTCACGGGAGGCCCGTGTCTGCTCTGTGCTTGTGTTCAGCTGGCAGTTCACCTGCACCGACCTCTGGAAGACGTGTGTGCATCACTCCTCGCATCTCCAGCTGCCTCCTGCAAATTCCCCAGTGCTGGTTCATCAGATTGACCTCCTCCCTCTGTCTCCAGAGATGGGCATGTTCTATGGGATGAGATTATTGCAGACACAAACCTAACAGGTGATTATCAGATCTACTCTCCTCTATGAACTATCCATCAGATAGGGTCCTCAGGCTTTTCTGGAGGGGCTGCTTCTCTTTTAATGGAGAGAGAACAGATGATTCTCCATCTTTCCGCCTCGATCCCAGGGAGAAGATGAAGTTGTGATTGTGTGTATTTGGCTTTTATATCCCTCTAGCAAGTTCCTTCTGTTTTCTGTTATTTACCCCAATGTTTGCTCTTGCTTTGGGTGCCTGTCATCTTATCCCAATTTTACCACTTTCTGGCTGAGAGGCCTTGGTTTTCTCATCTATAAAATGGCATAATGAGGCCTCTACCCCATGGGATTACTATGAAGATTAACTGAAGTGTGATGTAAAGCACTCATCATGGGTCCTGACTGTAGTAGGTGCTCAGTAAATATGATCAGTTATTACTACTATTATCATTACTACTGTCAGGCCAGCAGGATTTCTCCCCCTCCATCTGTTAACATCTGTCATAAAAGGTGCTGTGAGGAACAGACCATCATTGGCCCTGAAATGGGCCACAAGTCTGATTTTAACACCCTTAGGGCCAACTTGGTGTTAGAGAGTCATCACATCCTCATGAGAATAGCTTTGTCTTTCTGCCCATCTGATTGCTCCCACGCATCACTCAGAGCTCAGGCCTGGCCCCTTCTGCACCAAGTCCCTTGATCTCAGCTGGCTTTGTTTGTCTTAAGGGCAAGGTGCTCACCAAGGGTTCCCTCGAGGCCACGTGTGACACACATGCCAGGGACAGAAGGCCAGAGGGGTGGTGTGGTTTGCTGCAAAGGGCCTCTAGGTTTCCAACTTGTTCACTCTCCCTCTTCCATTAAATCCCTTGTGACTCTGGCTTTCCTGCTTCTCATAGCTTCTCTTTCTCTCTTCAAGGAGAAAAGGATGGAATGGTCATTTGCGTTCTGATTTTCAAGTTGTGCAACTGTTAATGTTTTACCTGAAAGTTGCAGAGCAAAGGGCAGGAACTTGGGGGTGAGGGGTAAGAGAACTCTCTTTCAAGCCCTGAAATTGCATCATTTTTGATGCTCTTCAGAATTCCATCTCTTACCTGTTCCAGTGATTTGAGTGTTTTGGGCATCTGGCATCGCTGACTTCAAATTCCATGTTCTGACACACAGAAAATAATATTCAAATAGTGTGCTGGGATAACTGTCTGAATTCCTTGGTGCCCAAGACTGGCTGGGGCCTTTGGTGACCCCAAATTCTGCACAGATTCCCAGAGGGCTAATGGGATCAATATTTCATACACTTGAACCCACTAACTGGGAAACTCAGGACTAGATAATAGGTATCATTTCCCTTCCTCCTCTCCAAACCCTCAATGCCCAGGATCCCAACTCTTTCTCACGGCCATCACCTCTATGCACCCAAATGCTCCAGCATCTGGAGCCATGTACGGGTGAGGTGGGGGAGGGAGCAGGGAGGCAGAGGGCAGAGATAATAAAGGCAGGAGGTGGCTTGGGTATAACAATCTGCTTCCCACTTGGTTCAGTCATCCTGCTGGCAACAATTTTTCTATGAGGATTATTTAATAGTAACATAAACTACATACTTGGGCTCCATATTCATATTTAATTGGCTGACATTTATCTGATCAGCTTAATATTTGATTATATTCTCCCACCTAATGTCCTCTATGAAATTTCTTTTTTTATTTAGTGGTAACTACCAAATACTTCTCATTTAATTCTCAGAACCCCTAAGATGGCCCTATGATCCCCACTCTATAGATTAAGAAACCAAAGCTAAGAGGGTGCTGAGTGTCTTGCCTCAAATCTTTGGGGATGTGGGGGACATTGAAACCTAGAGATCACTGGCACCAGAGCCATTTTTAATGACTCCATACTCAGTAGAGCAGATGAACTTTTATCGAGCACTGGCTCTGTGCCTGGTGTTGTGCTCAGCACTGGGCCTGCAAGGATGCTGCTTTTCAACTGTTTGCTGTCTCGATGGCACAGACTTGGGGAAGAAACTGCATTTACATGGTGCCTAATAGAAGGGAAAGAGGATATTACGCTGGCCCTTTAAACCTGCCATCTCAGTAAACTCTCCCTGCCAAAATGCAGACTGATGTCTATCATGAGTCCCACTTTAGCAATGAGAAAAGAGTCTTACAGGGGTATGGTGATTAGCCAAATGGTCACCCAGTAGAAGTGGAAAATCAGGATTTGCAAAATGGTCTGTCTTAAATGCTTGCCCTGTGTCTGCACACATGGTGACACCATGCAGTGGATAAAACTCAAGTATCTCTAGGATCTGCCTTGTGTGTTCCGTGTTCCTGAGGGGATCATCTTGCATTGCTGGAGCTGCCGGGACTTGGAGAAGGAAAGGAGGAAGAGAGGGGCAGTGCACACCGCCACAGATGAGCTGTGTGTTTGCACGTGTGTGTGGCGGCAGGGGACCTCCAACGGAACAGGGAATGATGATTGGTTGGCTTGGGGCTTACTGAAGTTTGCTGTGGAATTAGTCATTGTCTTCTTATATCATGACCTTGCATTTTCCTTTGGCAACTGAATTCCTCCCTCTTCCTTTTCTCCTCATGGCAGCAGGTAGGTGGGAATCTCTGTTTTCATGGTGTGCTGAGATGTGAGTGACTCAGACCCTCCAGCAGGGACCATCCACCCAGCAGGTCTTCCATCTTGATTTACTTGATGATGTTTGGCTCCTCGGTCTCCAGTTTCTCAGGCGGACACTGGTACAGCTCGCCCTGGCGGCAATCTGCTGGAATTGCTCTCGGTAGTGGGATCACCTCCTGTCTACAATGTGACCTCCTGGTTGGCGGGGTGTGGCCTGGAGCTCCCACTCATCACTGCAAGGTAGGGAACCATCTTTGGTCACCTGTCCCTCCTTAAAATTGCTAACTGGCCTTAGGAGTCACAGCGGTGAGACTTTTTATCAATCAGGAAATTTTACCTGCCTTGCTGCTTACAGCAATAGTTCTCAGTGTTAAGAATGCTGCATCAGACTTACCTGAAGGTTGTGTTAAAACACAAGTTGCTGTGCCCTAACCACACCATCTTAATTCAGTAGGCTTGGTGGCAGGGCCTGATAATTTGCTTTTCTAATGAGTTCCCAGGCAATGCTGATTCTGTTGATCTGGGGCTAGTTCTAGTTAATTACTTTACAAGTAGATGTATTTTTATGCTTTTCAGAGTTCACATTACCACTGTTTTCTTCTTGCTACTCTTCTTCCATTCCATTAATAAGATTAATATATTAATCTTACTGGAATTCTTTGAGGCAAAAGGAAGTACAATTCATAGACAAAGGAACAGAACCAGCCAGTTCTGAAAGCTCACCACCAGATGGCACTAGAGCCACATAAGCGTTGATTCGTCAATAAACCGTCTTGGCCATAGTTTACAAAGCAGTAACTAAGAATCAGGCTCCTCCAAGCTCCTGGAACACATGCATGCTGTAATTCGTCCTTTTAAATGTTCACTAAAAGCCGTAGGATGGGAACGACTGAGATGCCTTGTCTTTAAAATTTCTTTTCTCCCCCTGTATCTAACATGTTCTGAAATGAGTTCTCATTACTTACACCGTGCTTGAGACTTTTTATCAATGTTAGAAAGCTTGAATCTATATTCCACATTTCTTGACAATGTTTCACGGTCCTCTGGGTAGAAAAGACAAAAAGTCATCAATAGAATAAAGGAGGGAAAGGCTTTTGGTGATGGAGAGGGAGACGTCAGATGAGCCCCCTGTGATCCTGTGCTCCAAATGCCAAAGTTATTAACTCTGAAATGATGGAGTATAATCTAGGTCCACACTTAGAAAGGTGCTCACAACCTCCCCTTCCGAGTTTTCTCAGGCTCCTTAGCTCCTTTTGGAAGCCTTCAGCCTGAGAAAGTCAGGACAACACAGGATGGCCCCCAACCAGATAAGCCTCAGTCTGACTGTTTCTGTGTGTTTGTGAGTATGCACATCAATACGTAGTACTTAAGTAATATTACTGATCAAAATCACACATGTTCATTGTTGAAAATGTGGAAAGTACAGAAAAGCACATAGAAAAGGTACAAATCACTCATAATCCCTCTGTTCAGAGATACTTTCTTTTAACACGTTGAATCCATGTTCTAAAATACTCTTTTCCCCAAGGCAGTTTTTATATACACACACACATATACATATATACACAAAATACATGTATATGTACTATATATTTATATATATTTGGTAGCTCAGACGATGAAGAATCCGTCTGCAGTACAAGAGACCTAGGTTCAATCCCTGGGTTGGGAAGATCCCCTGGAGAAGGGAATGGCAACCTACTCCAGTATTCTTACCTGGAGAATTCCAAGGACAGTGGAGTCTGGCAGGCTACTGTCCATGGGGTCACAAAGAATCGGACACAACTGAGTGACTAACACTAACTAATTATATATATTTACTTTTTAAACCTCAAGTTGGTACAACAGATAAGACACTGTATTTGCAACATGTCCTTTTCCCCTACTGGTATAAATGGAATATTTCCCCATTTCATTAAGCATGCTTTTTAATGGCTGAATAGTATTCCACTGCATGGTATGTCATGATTTATTTGACCCACTTATTGTACTGAAAGCAGGATTAGGTATGCAGTGTGCATGCAGGTGCTGGATAAGGACTCTGCTAGATGGAGTGGCCTGTTTCTGCTGAGGATACTGAGCGCAGAGGATCTGTGGATCAGGGTGAGCTTTCATCTGACTGTGAAGATACAGTTAGAGAGCACAGGCTTCTCCTTCCACTGTGCATCAGGACCAGAGCAGCGGAGGCTACACTCCTCACTCTTCACTCTGCCTCTGCGTTCTCCCAGGATCAGTAGAGGGGGAGAGTGGAACACCCTTAGAGACCCCTCATATTCACCTTTCATTTTCTCTGCTGTGGTGGGAGAGGGATTATTTTGGAGCTCATGCTCATGGCCTGGAAACGTGGGAGACTGTGTGGTCCTTGAGATGGAGCTGTGCTCTGTCTGGAGCAGCTGCTCGAGGGTCCTTGTGGTTAATGCTTTGTTTCTGACATGTTGCAGCGCTGTGCCCACTGAAGGAGCAGAGGAAGGATCCCGGTTGGTCCAGGTGACAACACAGAGACTGCAGAGGACAAGTCCACCTTTAGGAGGACACTTTCGCATCCAGCTTTCTAACACAGCGATTCCTGGTAAAGGGGCCGTAACGGGTGCAGCATTTCTTTTTGAAGCTTTCCGTGGCATCCCCAGGCAAACAACATCCTGCTGATAGGGTGACAGTCTTAAAGTTAGCATACTTTGTTAATTTTCCAGTGTCTGAGAATGACTTTTCTAAAATTAAAGATCTGGGATATCCTTGTCAATATGATCCCAGTCTTTCAGCTTTACAGATGAGGAAACTGAGTGGATTAGCTTCCTACGGCTATCATAACAAATTATACAAGCTTGGTGGCTTAAAATGACTGAAATGTATTTTCTTAGAGTTCTGGAGGCCAAAGTGCAAAATCAAGTTGTCGGCAGGGCCACGCTTCCTCCTCAGGCCTAGGGGAGGATCTGTTTTCTGCCTCTGTAGCTGCTGGTGGCTGTTGGCATCCCTCGGTGCAGTGCATCGTCCCAGCCCCTGCCTCCTGGTTACATGGTCTCTTCCTCTGCCGTCTCCAAACTCCCTCTAAGGATAAATAGGACTGCATTTTTGACCCACCTGGATAATCCGGGATGATTCCCTCTTCTCAAGATCCTTAATCACATCCTTTGCTCTATGATATAACATCATAGTTTCCAAGAATTAGGATGTATCTTTTTGAGGGCCACCATTCAGCTCAGTCTACTCAGGCTTGCCCGAAGCTCATAAAAATAGCTGAAGCAGGGTCCAGGTATGAACTTGAGTATTTGCTTCTCAAAGAGTTCAGTCTTCTTCTCTAGAATTTCATAGACCAAGATCCATGGTAGCCACCGCCTTTCTAAATTAAACTCCCAAGTGATCCCACATGATATTGAGTGTTTTAGAAACCGTATCCATGGGGTTGCAGAGTCAGACACGACTGAGCAACTGAACTGAACTGAGAAACCATATTAAATGTAGAAAGAGCTTTCAACTGCAATGAGAATATAAATGTTTCTAAATCTTCAACTATCAGTGTATATACATCTCATCAAGGACAGGGTTAGAAGTGATTTAATACATTATTTATTTAGTAATAACATAGGGAAGTTGGGGCTCAGGAGAATGTAAGAGTGGTTGTCCAAAAGTTGGCAAGTGGTCCAAAAATCTACCCTCCTGAGAAGAAAGATGCTGGACTTGCAAAGAAGTCCATCCTTGGCTGGAGGAATGGAGTTTTTCCTCTAGTAGGACAGCTTAGGAAAAGTAGATGGCCCTGAGGCTATTGGAAACTGTAAGTGTGTGAGTAAGTGCGCTAGAGCTCTGCCACTGTGAAGCCCATTACTGTGCTGTTTCCCTTCTCATAATGAGGGAACTGCAGAATACCTGTTGAGAGATTTTTTTTTTCCTGCCATCATCTTCTGTTGCTGATGCTCTTCACATCACTGTCTGCAAAACAACTGGGGGATAAGCCAGCCTTCACCTGGCCATTTGAAATGGCCCTCAAATGATGTATTCATATAGGACAATCTTTTTTTTTTAAAGATGAGTTTTGTTTGCATTTTGGAAATGCAGTGGTATTTCATTAACACTCCAGGGCAGTGTGGGATTCAAGAGGATATCTCTTAAGTTGGTCAAGGCAATCTGGGTTTTAATCAAAACCCCTCTCACTTGTTTGGTGAGCTGTTGAATCACATTGGGTTTCATTTTCTTCATTTCTTAAGGAGGCATTAGGTACTCTTGCCTGGAAAATCCCAGGGACGGAGGAGCCTGGTAGGCTGCAGTCCATGGGGCTGCTAGGAGTCGGGCATGGCTGAGCGATTTCACTTGCACTTTTCACTTTCATGCATTGGAGAAGGAAATGGCAACCCACTCCAGTGTTCTTGCCTGGAGAATCCCAGGGATGGGGGAGCCTGGTGGGCTGCCGTCTGTGGGATTGCACAGAGCGGGACACGACTGAAATGACTTAGCAGCAGCAGCAGCAGGTTATCCAGATGACCCACCTCAAAGGGTTGCTGGGGTAGCTAATGAAATGGAAACTTCAGGTAAAGCATGAAACAGTTTTCAAACACAAGCCCAGAGTGCAGTTATTTCTCTGCATGGATGTGTGATGGGGAAGCAGGTGGTTGGGCTTAAAGGAAATTCTAATAGAGAAACCAGAGTTCAGTGCCAACATTCCTCAGCTTGGTTGGCTCTGTTTTTATAGGTGTCAGCTGCTTTATGCCTTTCCACTCCTTGTGGAAGGTGGCCAACTTTTCCCTATTCACAGGGCCAGCTACACTTTTTTTTTCCCGGGAAAAACTCAGTATTTAATTAGACTTTCAGGACTTACCAGTGTTTGGAATTCACATTTTGAGTTGACAGTTGAGATAGTTTTGTCTGATGTGACTGTGTTCTCTGCTTGAGAGATATGATGCTGGTTAAAGGAATCGTGATATAAAAAGTGAGCATCTACTTATGCTTGCCTTAAAAATTGCGTAACTGGACTGAGGGTTCTCTTGAAGCCACATCTTGAACCTGAGGGTCTCTGCATATGTGAAGGCATTTTAACCTGTATTCTGCTGTCTTGATGATGAGAGGCTACAAGGTGGAGTAATTAGTTTCCTGTATTTTCTATATTGCACTTCCCTGGTAGCTCAGCAGTAAAGAATCCTCCTGCAGGAGATGGGGGTTTGATCCCTGGGTTGAGAAGATCTCCTGTTGAAGGAAATGGCAACCCACTCTAAGATTCTTGCTTGGGAAATTCCATGGAAAGAGGGGCCTGACGGGCTACAGTCCATGGGGTTGCAAAAGAGTTGGACACAACTTAGCGACCAAAATAAGAACATTTTCGGTGTCATGACCTTCTCCCACAGGTGTCCCTGTGCACATCTCAGCCAGTCACCTCCAGAAGCTCTTACAAACCAGCGCTGATGACTTCACATCCAGGTACCTCAATGTTAGTGACTTCACTGTGACGGAGGATCTAAAGTCTTGCTATGAACATGTGTGGACCTTCTCCTGGTCCAGCCGGGTTGGGGACTTGCCCAACTTCATCAAGGTATGTATGGCATCCCTTTTGGCTTTATGGACTTGGTGCTCTGAAACAATTTTGTGAAAAAAAAAAATCAGAATTATATGAATGAAAACTGTCATGATTTGTGAATTTGTTGGAATACTCAAGTAAAAGAGCTCAATGATCTTTCTGAAAGTTTCAAGGTATGTTTTGTATCTCATATTCCTGATAAAGCAATTTAAGTATAATGTTGCCTTTCCTAACATGATGTAGGTAAAGAAATTGTTGGTCAGTGTCCACCATACAATAATTCTACATCTGTTATTGGATCATTTAAGCAGATGTGATTGACTTAGATTATCATGGAGGCAGATGGCAGAGCAGAAGGAAGTTTAGGAACGGATTTGCTGTCTTCGGATAATGACAAAACCAGATGCTCTTGCATATTTAGGGTTTTAAAAAATAATCTAATGATCATCTAGCATTTGGTTTTATGAAGTGAAATCCAAGGTGAAATTTTATTCTTGTTATTTGGTGTTGTGGGTCATCTGGTTTTCAAACAAAATCCTTGGGTGGAGATGGAGGAAGGACGGAAGTCATCTCATGGCACTTGTTTCCTGACATTTTATTTTAGTATTTGGATTGTAAACTTGTAAAATAGAAAAGCGCATGGGAACAAAATCTCTTGCAAGACTTGAGAGATTAGCATAGTGTGCATTTTTTGGTAACTCTACTTGCAAATAAATATTCTTCTAGTCTACTGGGGCTTTCATTCACCACTACTTACTGTTAGGCTTCTAGATTTCAAGCCCGGTGTCACTCTATTTTCACTTTCTAGCTATCTGATTATTGTAAATGAATGTGAAAACACCCTTTGTCATTTGTTTCAAGCAAGATTAGACTTCTGTTCCATGGCAGGATTCACCAGAAATGTGACCATCTTAGGTATCTAATGAAAACCTCACCGGAGTGAACCCTGCTGTGACCACACGTGTGGTATATGATGGTGGTGTCTTCCTTGGACCCATATTTGGAGACATGTTGGTCACTGCCAACCAACACACTCAGGTGAGAGCAGATGGGCCCCCCAAAGTGAAGTACTGGTTTCCAGTCTACTGCAGCCCCTCCTTATTTGTGATGTGGGCCAATCCCAAGGGTCAGTGTTCTAATTTGCAAAATAGAGACAGCCCTGGCTGTGCTCTTTCTACTTCCACAGGGTATGGAGAATACTCTGAAAATACAAGTGCTTTGTAAACACAACATCCAGTTGTTATAATTGCTGATGCTCTTATGGCACCCAAAATAGAGAATCTCTAGCTACCTACTTTTTATATCTCCTCACAGTGGCCTTGGAAAGTAAATGGGCTGAGTCACCTCCTTTTCTCTTTAAAATGTCTTTTGCACTTTCCCCTCTTATAAGTCATGTGCATTCGAGACAGTTTTAAAATGCAAAATCTATAAGAATAATATAACCAATACCTGGGTACCCAAACAAGAATTAACAATTGCTAACATTTGATGCATGATCCCTTCCTGCCATAAGCAAACACTATCATAGATGTAGTGTGTACTTAATCCTTATTTTATAGGCAAAGACTGAGAGTCTTATCTTTTTCACCACTTTCATCTACAAGTATTGTAGAGTTCTATTAGATTAACCTTAGTCCCAGTGAGAGGGAAAGATATATAATTTATTCTTAGGGACTTCCCATTCTAGGACAAAAAAGACCCCAACCCAAGTGTCCAAATCCACTCTAATCTTCAGTTATATTGGCATTTACCAGCAAAGATAGGGCTTTTCACAGGCAGTAGGTCCTAAGTTAAAAAATATAAGGTGTTAAAAAGTCCTTGCACAGTTTGAATTTACTTCTATGTGAGAGGGAATTTACTCCAGACTGAGCCTATCTAATTGTAAAAATATTAGGTTTCTGCATATTAACCATCATTTAAAGATAGCCTACCATGTTGAGTCATGCTTTACAACTGAGAGTCTATTATTGGAAAATAGAAGGAAAAAATAAAGAGTAGGTGAATCACTAACACATTTCGGTTTGGGCAAATTTCACACGTCCTTTAGGAATACCCTTGAGCATATGAGATGTGTACATTTTAATGCTCTTGCCTTTTTCTAGGTGGTTGTGCGAGTGAATGACATACCAGCTTATTGTTCAGGTTCCTGTGCCTTCCAGTACCTTGAAGGGTCAACTCCCCAGGTCTACTCGGTGTGGTATGCCCTAGGTATGACGTGTACTTGACATTGAAATGGGCGTCGAGTTTATTTTTTGATTGGAGTGTAGTTGATTTGCAATGTAATGTTAGTTTCAGGCATATGGCTCAGCGATTCAGTTTTATATGTATATATACCTATAAAGTGAAAGTCAAGTCGCTCAGTTGTGTCTGACTCATTGTGACCCCATGGACTGAAGACCATCAGGCTCTTCAGTCCATGGGATTCTCCAGGCAACAATACTGGAGTGGTTTGCCATTTCCTTCTCCAGGGGATCTTCCAGACCCAGGGATTGAGCCTGTATCTCCCGCATTGCAGGCAGATGCTTTACTGTTTGAGCCATCAGGGAAGCCACACATCCCTATAAAACTATGTATATATACGTGTGTATGTGTGTATGCTGTGTGCTCGGTCATGTCTGACTCTTTGTGACCCCATGAACTTTAGCCTGTTAGGCTCCTCTGTCCATGGAATTCTTTAGGCAAGAATACTAGAGTAGGTTGCCATTTCCTGTGTGTATACTTGTTTGCTCAGTTGTGTCCAACTCTTTGCAAGCCCATGGACTATAGGCCACCAGGCTCCTCTGTCCATGGGGATTCTCCAGGCAAGAATACTGCAGTGGGTTGCCATGTTCCACTCCAGGGGATCTTCCCAACCCAGGGATCAAACCCAGGTATCCCACATTGCAGGCAAAGTCTTTACTCTCTGAGTCACTAGGGAAGCCCTTTTCCAGGTGATCTTCCCAACCCAAGGATCAAGCCCGTGTCTCCTGCATTGGCAGGTGGATTCTTTACCACTGAGCCACCTGGGGAGCCCCATATATATGTATATTTGTTGTTTTTCAGTTGCTCAGTTGTGGCTGACTCTTTGTGACCCCATGGACTGCAGCACACCAGACTTCCCTGTCTTTCATCATCTCACAGAGTTTGCTCAAACTCATATCCATTCAGTCAGTGGTGCCATCCAACCATCTCATACTCTGTCATCCCCTTCTCCTACTGCCTTCAGTCTTTCCCAGTAGCAGGGTCTTTTTCCAATGAGTCAATTCTTTACATCAGGTGGCCACAGTATTGGAAGTTCAGCTTCAGCATCAGTCCTTCCAATGAATATTCAGAATTGATTTCCTTTAGGATTAACTGGTTTGATCTCCTTGCAGTCCAAGGGACTCTCAAGAGTCTTCTCCAACACCAGAGTTCAAAAGCATCAATTCTTTGATGCTTAGCTTTCTTTATGGTCCAACTCTCACATCCTCACATGACTACTGGAAAAACCATAGCTTTGACTAGACAGACATTTGTTGGCAAAGTGATATCTCTGGCTTTTAATATGCTATCTAGGTATGTCATAGTTTTTCTTCCAAGGAGCAAGCATCTTTTAATTTCATGGCTGCAGTCACCATCTGCAGTGATTTTGGAGCCCAAGAACATAAAGTCTGTCACTGTGTCCATTGTCTCCCCATCTGTTTGCCATGAAGTGGTGGGACCAGATGCTATGATCTTAGTTTCTTGAATGTTGAGTTTTAAGCCAACATTCAAAAAACAGGTATCCATGTATACACATATGTATTCTTTTTCAGGTTCTTTTCCCTTATAGATATTATAAAATATTGAGTATAGTTCCCTGTACTATGCAGCAGATCCTTGGTGGTTATCCATTTTATGTATAGTAGTATGTAAGTGTTAATCCCAAACTCCTAATTCATCCCTCCCACAACCTTTCCCCTTTGGTGACCATAAATGTGGGTTTATTTCTTGTGCGTGCATGTGTGTGTGTGTGTGTGCACGTGCGTGACGTGGGGGGTTACTATTTCTGTGTGTGAACTTTAAGATCAGAATGATCTGTTGGAGGGTATGTCCCTGGTGATGGCTGAATAGAAGGTACATCAGCTTATGGGGTGAATGTAGAGTAGCACAACAAAAGGACAATTTTGAGCTAATCTAAATGAAATGGTCACGATTTGAAATGGTAGATTGTTGATGACTTAAAATGTTGCATATTATTTGTCCCTTGTTTTGAAATATTCTTTAGTTTTTCCCCATTTTTTAACTGGTTAGTGATTTGTCATTACTAGTTTGAGAAAATTTAAGTGGAGGGCTCTAGGCTATTAAAATAAACACAGATTCCAATATAAGTCAGCATTCAGTTCCTTGAATTTTGAGAGGAAGGTGAGAGGGAATGGATATTTGACAGAGTTCTCATAAATGGAGTGATATTGCTGGGAGATGGTTTCTTTCTTCTTTTAAGATGACATGGACCTACTGGTTTATATTACGGGAACTAGTTTCTCTGGTGACTACAAGGCCCTGCAAGTTACAGTGAACAAAACGAGTTGCAACGTTATTTTCTCAAACCAAACAAACGTGGTGTGTCAGACAAGCCTGCTGCCTGTTGGAGTGCATCAGATCTCGATGTTGGTGAGACCCTCTGGTCTTGCCATCAATGCCAGTGGAGGAGACCTCTTCCTAAATGTGGAACCCAGACTGGACACTGTGGAGCCTTCCCGAGCTGCAGACATTGGTAATCTGTGGGCACCCGCATTGCCTCTGATGCTCTGAGACTTTCGTTCTTGCCAACCTGCAGGAATCTAGTCTCGCCACATAATAAATCCATATCCTCTGTGGTTCACAGGTTTTTGTTTTCTGCCATCAGCATTTCTTCTAATGAGTAATGGACATTTGAGCCCTCAAATAAAGTCACTTGCCACATAAAATGCCAAAGTTTGGTTGATGGTGTCAGGCATCACGAGGTCAATCATTAAGTCACTGGGACAATCTGATCAAGGGGAAATGACACTAGCTGGGGATTTGGGACATGTGGTTTTGTTTTCAGCCTGCCAAAGTCAGAAGTGTGACCTTAGATATTTCATATACTCTGTGGGACTTAGTTTCCTTATAACGTTGAGGATGGGCCTGGTATCATTTACTGAGCACCTCTTCTAGGCAGTTGTACACTCTAAATGCTAACAGTTGCCTGAAAGATGGAATTATTATCCTCATTTTTCAGACGATATAATAGGGTTCTAAGAGAAGAGTGATCTGCTCAAGGCTTCCTGATGAAAAAAGTGCGAGTGGCTAGGACTTCAGCCTATGAATTTTGAGGGGGACACCGTTCAGGACTCCTCTTTCTGGTATTGAACCTAGGGCTGGGGGAGCCAGTATGTGGCTTGAACCCCTTAGTCCCCTGGAAGGGTCCCTGAGCCTGTGACATTCCCCTATTCTTCTGTGTCGCCTGTGAGGGTCTTGACTTGATTGCTTCTCTTCCCTTCCCACCCGACTAGGTATAGATCTTTCTTACAGCCTTGGTTGTAAGAAGAGCCTTTCTGTCAGCCTTCAGGTTGTTAGCAGTGAGCTCTGCTCCACATGTAGGTGTATCTTTGATGTTTGTGTATCCTTCTACTCTGCTGTCCTGATCTCTCCAGATAGAGCTGTTTTATAAGATATTTTAAATGTCCAGCCGAAGATCCCTTTACTTTTATTATTGGAATTTTGTTATTGGCATGTATTTTTCATTGAATTTTAAAATCAGCTGGTTTAATTTAAATTAAAAAAAATTTTTTTTGTATTTTTATCATAATTGCACTGGTGCTTTAGTTTAACCCAGAAAGATATGCCACCTTAATTCACTTTCTGTACATTTACTTTAGTTTTCTTATTTAGGTTTTAACCCATCTGTTAGATTCATCAACAGCATTTCAAAGCTTTCTTCAAGTTTCTTCATATTCTTGAATTGCTCTTGTCAAGATTGTTTCCAGATATTGTATCTTTTATGTTGCTATTGTATGTTGGCTCTTCTTCAGTGTTAGTCTTTAACTTAGAAGTCTATTGTGGTCGTGCTCTGAATCTTCAGGGCATGTTTATATCTTTAACTTCAGGGTAATATTCCATTCAGTCACGTGATACTGAAAGGTCTCTGTCAGGCTGTACGTTTCCTTTCTCACCCCGACACATGTGCCATCTCCCCACTCTCGTGTGTCTCTATTTGGTGGCTTTACTGCCTCTCCTGTATCCCTTTCTGGAGAGATGGCAGACCAGAGTCATTGCTCATCCACGAGAGATGGGCTACCTGTCCATCAGATGGATCAAGGGCTGCCCTCCAGGTGGGATATCAGTGTGACTGGTGCCATCGCTCCTCTTGTTGACATTATGATTGCTATAGTTGATCCTCAGTGGTCAGCGCAGAAGTCCTGATGACACCAGGTGCTGATGACCGTCACTTCTATATCATCATGGAAACCAGAACCTTGTTGGTGTGGTACCATTATCATGTGGTGTGGTACCATTAGCAGAAAGGCTAAGGCTGTCATTTAAAGATGAGGAAATGGAAATTCGCTGGTGATCTGGTGGTTAGGACTCTGCACTTTTGCTGCAGAGAGCATAGATTTAGTCCCTGGTTGGGGAACTTAAGACCTGCAAGCCATGCAGTGTGGCCACAAATTAAAAAAAAAAAAAGAAGAAGATGAAGGAGATGAGACCAGTGAACTCAGGGACAATGGTGCAAATGACCTGCTGTAAGTGGCAGAGCAGTCTGTGGCCCTGACTCTGGGACCCTGTTCTTTCTACCATTTTATTCTTCCTTTCTTATACTCTTTTCTTGGGAAAAGAATTTAAGCTTTATAGAATTGACAAGGATGATATTTAAAAATCTTGAGCAGAAAGAGTTTTCGGAAACCATTTACTTTATTTCTCCTTTCCATGACTGTGTTGTATCCCTATGTTTTATTCTTGAATATCTCCTTTTCTCTGCCCTCTAGTCACTGTATCTCCCACCTTATTTAGCAGTTTATATCTTTAACTCCAGTCTCTTTCTGCATGTTGAATGTGCCTTGTGTTTTAACTACGCAGCTTCATATTTTTATTTCACCTATTTCTCTAATGGGTTGTCTACTAGCACAGCTGTGTGTCCCATCTGAAAGTGTTGCTTTTTTACAGGAGGTCTCTGGGCCACCATCCGAGGGTCTGGTTTGGATAATGTTAACCTGGTGTTATTTGGATCCCAGTCTTGTGTCATTAATGTCACTACAAGCAACTCACGAAGAATTCAGTGCAAAGTTCCATCCAAAGTAAGTGGAATCTTTGGGCATCTCCTTTCTGGGTAGATGACCATTATTAATGTGTAGTTAATTAGGGGGAAGGCAATGGCACCCCTTGCCTGGAAAATCCCATGGATGGAGGAGCCTGGTAGGCTTCAGTCCATGGGGTCGCTAAGAGTTGGACACGACTGAGTGACTTCACTTTCACTTTTCACTTTCATGCATTGGAGAAGGAAATGGCAACCCACTCCAGTATTCTTGCCTGGAGAATCCCAGGGATGGGGAAGCCTGGTGGGCTGCCATCTATGGGGTCGCACAGAGTCAGACACGACTGAAGCAACTTAGCAGCAGCAGCAGTAGTAATAGCAGCAGTTAATTATGTGTAAGGTTCTCAGTGGATCATTTCTTAGAACTAAGTTAACTGACATGATCGTCTCATCATGAGCGCGTGCTTACTTATATTGTTTACAAGGACACACTTTTGCTTACACGGACCCCACAATGTTGCTTTTGCTTAATATCTTTTAAAAGAAAATATCCATGGGTCCTGCTTGTTCTAGTCTCACCAATGTTGCTTGTAATTAGCATCAGTTAATATCTTTAAAAAAAAATGACCAGACTGTCCCAGTCCACACTCTTAATGAATATTAGTGCCACTGAGTAAATATATTAATCTAGTGTACATTCTGAGTGTTGGTTTGCAAGACATATATCTTATAATTTTACTTCTTTTTCAAGCAAACAACTTAGTTTTCATAAGCAATTTTGTTTTCTGGCATGGATGGGACTGGTGAAACTTGGAATATTCTAGAATGTCTGAATGTATGCATGCTAAGTCACTTCAGTCATATCTGACTCTTTGCAACCCTATGGATTATAGCCCACCAGGCTCCTCTGTCTACAGGATTCTCCTGGCAAAAGTACTGGAGTGGGTTGCCATGCCCTCCCCCAGGGCATCTATCTGACCCAGGGATCGAACCTGGGTCTCCTGTTTGGCAGCAGCTTCTCTACGACTAGTGCCACCTGGGAAGCCCTTCTTTTCTCCAGGGGACCTTCCCAACCCTGGGATTGAATGCAGGTCTCTTGCATTATAGCCTGATTCTTTACTGTCTGAGCCACTACTCAGTCCTGGAATGTCTGGTTCCTGTGAAATAAATAGCTTAGTTAATCCTAGTTACTCCCTGCTGCTCCCCTGTTCCCTTAGAAGCAAGTCCCTTAGCTTTCTCATCCCTCTTCAGTTGGTTCTGTTTCATAGATGGCACAAGAGGTTTGGGTCCAGGTCCTTGCCTAGTGCTGTGGGAGAGAGTCATGCTCGCAGCTGAGCTTGAACCTCCTATTCAGAGTTCACTTCAGTGCCATCAACATTCCTAGCACACCCATGATCCCCAAAGAAGGCTGTTTGCCAAACAATAAAGATCTCTGAAAGAAGAGAAAGTTCAGAATAATCTTTGATCTTTGATCTCATATTTTTAATCTCATCCAGTTATTCAAATATTATGAAATATTAGCTTTTATATATAAACTGCATGCAGTTCTACCATACATTTGTATTGTGATTCATTTCCTGTTATTGGACATTTAAATAATTTCCAAAGTTTCCTATATTTATCGTGTACTCACCATGTGCCAATATAAAAACACAGACATATAAAGCTTTTGACACAGGTATCTGGTTGTCTGAAACTCTTTTTAAATTAATACTCTCATCGTCACATGGGTGCCTGCTTTCTGATCCCTTGGCCAACATTGTCAGCACTTCAGTATATATTGACCATTTTAATGGGTAAAATTTTTACTGATTGAATTTCTTTCACCAGAGAGAATAAATATTAGGAAAATCAACTTTTAAACTTGAACCAAGCAATGCCTGCAAAGTTCAAAAGAAAATGATAATACAATCACACTCTCTCCTACCTCACTTCCCCATTCTTCAAGTCCCCCTTTCTGAAACAAATACTTTCAATTCTTTTGATTATAGTTACAGAAGCATTTTTTGGTGAAATCAATAAACCATATTTACATTATTAAACTATTTAAATGATAATGGTAGAATCAGGCAATATGTATTTTTTATAGTTTGTTTTTTCTTAGAGTTTTTTTTTTTTTACATGTCTTCCTTGTAATAAAAATACTCTGTATTAAAAAAAAATTCTTTATATCAGTTGCTCTTTTTTCTTGATGCTTTCTCTTCTGCTTCAATTTAACTTGGTGATTTCCAGATTTATTTTACAGGTTTCATCCTAGTGTTTCCCTTGATTGCTCTCCTGAATAGATTCAGTGTTTCTTGGAATTTCTTTCTCCTTTTTTGGTTATTGTTTATTTTTTGAGGTCATATCTGTAAGAAATAGTCCAAGACAGAAAATGTGGGCAGGAAGTTCTCTGCGTACTTAAATGTCTGAAAGTATGCTCATACTTGATGGATAGTTTAGCAAGATATAGAGGTTTATTTGAAATTGCTCTCTTTTTTTTCAGAACCAGTTGATGTGTTAATTGCAAATCACTCTTATTTACTCTTTAATCTGTTAGATACTGCACTTACCTTACCTATTCTAAGTACTAGTCACTGTGTGTGTGAGAGAAAGAGAGAGAGACTTGAAAGTAGCAATTATATTCTTTAAAAACAATTTTCTTGAAGTTAATCTTTTAAACTAGTTCTATATGGACTTCACTCACGTCAGTCTTATTTACAGAGTTTTGATTTTTAAAATTAATTTTCAGGGGGAAGATGGACCTACTGTGAATGTGACTGTTATCTTGGGGGGCCATCCTGTGGTTCTTGCCATGGCATTTACATATGTCTCCTCTTTAAATCCAGTAATTGTGTCTCTCAGCAGAAATGGAAGCAGCATAGCAGGTAAAATACCTCATCCTGGAGGATATTTTCATTTTAGACCACTGAGCCTATAAGAAAGGCAAACAATGGCCTTATTAATTTTTAATGAATGTAGTATTATATTTTGGATGGAAGTTATTTTTCTGAAAACCTGGAGACTGATTTTCTCATCTTCGTGTGCTCAGTTGCTAAGTTCTGTCTGACTCTTTGTAACCCCATGGACTGTAGCCCACCAGGCTCCTCTGTCCATGGGATTTTCAAAGCAAGAATACTGGAGTGGGTTGCCATTTTCTCCTCTTGGGGATCTTCCTGGCTCAGGGATTGAACCCACATCTCCTGCACTGGTAGGCAGATTCTTACCACTGAGCCACTTGGGAAGCTCTTTCTCATCTTAGCCATCATTAAATAAATCTCCTTATATATATTTTTCTCTCTGTAAAATTGAGAACTATTTCTATCTTGAAAATGGGAATTCAGTGGTAAAAACTCAGTAAATATTTATTGCACCCATCATGTGCCAATAATAATAGCACAGACATATAATCAGAATTCATCTTTGTCATTAATTGATAGAATTATTAGCCTCAGTTTACAGATTAGGAAACTAAGGGACAGAGAGAATAAGTAACTTGTCTAAGATGTTACTTGTAGTAAGTACTAGAGCAGGGATTTGAACTCAAGCAGCCTGGTTGCAGATTCCAAGCATCCAGCCACTTATAGTTTACTATAAAATGGCATTTGGGGCAGCAGTTCCTATTATAGCAATTATTTGATATGATTAGAGAATAGTATATTCTGATGAACTTTTTCCTTGAGAGACATGTATAGAAAAAATGAATTCTTTAACATTCCAACTGCATTAAATGACTTAATCTTTGATGATTTAGATGATACAACAGGATGGAATTATGACAATTTATTATCATGTCTGGATAGATTTGGAAAAGTAGCGGGTAGCATGGTGTTTTGGTTAATTGGATGCCAGACGACAGAGTTTATGGCAGACATGTCTAAGGGTTTATTATACAAGACCATCAAATTTCCCAAAGAAACAGCCTGGACTCCATCCTTCTGGTACTATTTTCATTTTCCATTGCTCAAGAGTACATAAATAAAGGGAGGTGTCCTTTAGCTTCTCAATATTATTCAGCTCAGATAGTGCAGAAGAAGAATTTGCTGCCTGAGGCGACCAAAGTGTGTAAAATTCCTTAGTGGTATAGATTCTTCCCAACAAAGTAGAAAAGGGAGGAGGGAGCCCTGTGTTCTATTCAGATTTCAGTGATTTTGGCTTTTAATAAAATTCCCCACCTATAATGAAAAGAATAAATGCATTGCATCAGTGCCTCAAAGGCATCTCATATTAGCTTGACAGTTGACCAAGAGCCCAAGGAGTTCATGTTATTGATATATACAACATGATGCATTATTTGCAGGATTTCCACTTGCATTGAGATCTTTCTACAGGCAGAATAAAGAAGAACATGTTATAAAACCCCAAGTGAGGAGTACCCTATTGGGAAAGTCTGTTTCGAAAGTTGGAGGGTATTAATACATATCTCCATCAAGAAGATGCTGATGCTGATGATAACAACAGAGTCAAGAAGAAATCAGAGAAAGAGGAAGAGGAGCAGGGGAAGGAGGAGGAAGAGTTTGATGTGAGGGACCGTTAGTGTGGTTTTTGTCATCAGCGCTAGATTTGAATGAATCCCAACTTAACCACTCCCTGGGCAAGTTACTTAAATTTTTTTTTTTTTTTTTTTTGAAAAAGGCGCTGACATGTTTATTTTTAATATTTATTTGTTTGTTCTTAGTTGTGGCACTCAGGATCCTTGATCTTGTTATGGCATGAGAACTCTTAGTTGCAGCAAGCAGGATCTAGTTCCCTGACCAGGGATTAAACCTAGGCTGCCTGCATTGGGAGCATGGAGTCTTAGCCATTGGACCACTCCTTTAACTCTATTTTTAGTGTCTCCAGTTGTTAGGTGGGAATAATCATTTCAAGGCCATTGGGAAAAATGGAGATAAAGTACGTAACAGTACCTAGCCCACCCAGGAACTAACATGGAGTAAGCACTCGATAAATGCTTTGTCGAAGTGAACACCGTCATTCTGCCAGATACTGAATGTGGAATAAATGGGTCAAAGACGACCTCTGTACACTGGCCCCATGTGACTTGCCCCTTTAAGCAGGCTGGGATCCATCAGCTGAAAACTCTGCCAATGCCAAATTCTTTCACCCCTAGTTGTTTGAAAGAAAGAAAGAAAGAGAAGTCACTCAGTCGTGTCCGACTCTTTGTGATACCATGGACTGTAGCCTACCAGGCTACTTTGTCCATGGAATTTTCCATGCAAGAGTATTGGAGTGGGTTGCCATTTCCTTCTCCAGGGGATCTTCCCAACCCTGGGATAGAACCCAGGTCTCCCTCATTGTAGGCAGACACTTTACCATCTGAGCTACCAGGGAAGCACCGCGCCCCCTGCCCCGCTCACAAGCATATTTATTTAACCTTTTAGAGCCTAGCTGCTTTACACACCCTAAAAAAACACATTTAACATGTTATAGCCATAGATCAGATCAACCTGGGGGACTCAGAGCCATTACCACCCTGAAAAGCTCTCTGACCCAGAAACTACCCACAGGGATGCTGAGTGACTCATTATGTGAGGGACATAGAAGCTGCCTCTCTGATCTCTTTCTCCCCTAGGAGTTCTTGGCCCTTCTCCTCTTCTGGGTGGCAGTCTCTGACTGATGCTTCTGGAAGGTCTCCAGCTGGCAGATTTCCCCACCTATGGAACCTGTCAAAGTACCATCTCTATAAATCTTGTTCTGTGCTACGGCCACCTTGTGATCATGTCTTCTCAGTCAACCCTGAAATTTTTGTACTCACTACACTGAGCCTTTAGACCTGACAGTAGAAGTGAGGTTGGGAAGACAGGAAGAAGTAAAGAGGACGCGGAACAGAGAAGAAAATGAAGTTAGCTTTCTTCGTCTTCAGCCACAGAACCATCTTTAACTTGGCCTCTTTCCATACGATCCTTACCTGTATCCACATGTACCTAGAATTCCAGGAAGTCACCCCTTCTCTTTCCTTCTCTCCAAGTCACTGGGTGATTAACTGAGAAATTGCTACAAAAGGCAAAGCTTTGGGTAAAACTGAAGTTTTTAGAATCAAATTGTAAATCCTTGACTCTCTATCAGTCCCTATTGGGATTTATCTTTCAAATTGAATTTCAGGCACCGTCTTGCCCACAGGGCCTTTCTTGATATTCAGACAGTGGCTCTGATTTGAACAATGCCATGCCTAATTTCCGCCTCTTTATGGCTTGTCTTGTTCTGAAGCTTTTTCGGCACCTATTTTTATTAACTTTAGAGGTTCTTTGAGGGCAAGGACCATATTTAACTTATTTTGTGCCTCTGTGGCATATTCTTCTTTATACTCAAGAAATATTTGAGATAAAATGAAGTGTATTTATTTTATTCATGTACAATGAACGCTCATAGTATACATGGCATTTTAGTAGCGTTGCTAATAAACTAAAAAGGCATTGAGATATTTACAAGACTGGGCTCAGGCCCTCACATTTCCATTAATCATCTCTGAGACCTAGACTTCTGAGCCTTGGTTTCCTCAAAAGCAAAATGCTGGTCCTGCTAACTGTCCGAATAATGTTATCGGGACAGTGTGAGGATCAAATGGGACAGTATAGGTGAAAGGACTCCATAATTGTGAATTGTTGTTGTTCAGTCACTCAGTTGTGTCCGACTCTTTGCAATCCCATGGACCGCAGCATGCCAGGCTTCCCTGTGAATGACTGAATGCATATATAGCATTGCTATGGGGCTCAGTGCATACTGGAGACAGAGTTTTAGATTTTCATCTTCAGAGAAGTGGAGGCTAAAAAAGAGGTCACGAGGTGTTACTTCCTGGTGGTTATGCAGACCATCATAACTACTTGATTTGCCTTGACACTGAGATGAACTAGTGCTTCTTGAGTATAATCGTTCTGACCATTTTGCTTTCTGTGCCCTTGAGGTTATAGGCTGTAGCTCCATTAAAAGAGTTGTAAGTTTCATGAAAAAAAATTAGGTTGACATTAAAACTCTTGATTAGAGTATTATGCACAGTGCTGACCACGTGTTTAATCCGGAAAGATAGTTTTAGAATTGAATACGTGACTGAAGCATAATCCACTTCACAGGGGCTAATGGATTTTCTTCAACACAGGAGGTGAGATCCTTTCCATTGGAATGCTGCTGCCAGTGAACCACACAGATCTGGATGCTGAAGTCCGCATTGGGGACACCAGGGCTTGGGTCCTAGCGCAGACACCTCAGGGCCTGGAGGTGGTGCTCCCCCCGCTGCCTGCCGGGCTCCATGGAATCTCAGTCTCCATCAATGGAGTCCACATTCACGCACAAGGGTGAGGTGGACTCCTGCCATTCATTACAGCTCTCCTGATGGTCTAATGATTCAGTTGAAGAATTCTAGCTTTGAGTTAGGTCATTATTTTTTTCTTCTTCCTCTGAAGCTAAGAGATAAACTCATGAGAATCCTAAAATTTGAACAAATCTTAGAGATCCTACAGGACAGTTCACTCTCAAGTCCAATTTTTGGCTTACCTGTTGGGGAAAGGAGAACTTTCTGGAGCTAAGATGTCATGTCTCTTGGTTGGGCTGGGGTGGGGTGGGCACCTCTATGTCAGGAGAAAGAATCTGTGCTTAATAAGAGACTGATTTCACTAAGACTTTAATTAGACTGTATCTTGGTCTTTGAATAAATGCTGTCAATTACTGCACAAGCTGCTGTCGGTCCTCTTCGCCCTGAAGTCCCTCTGCCCAGCATTTCTCCGAAAGTTCCCTCGCTTCATTCAGAAAGTAGCTAAACTCAGGGAGACTGATGTGCCCACCTGATGTGCATGCAGAAAAACGTCCCCCAAAGATTCTTTTCTACACTATTTCCCTCTTTCTCTGGTGGGCAGTGCTGGTCTCATATGCTTTCCATCACAGCCCCCTTTCTCTTTTCTTCTCTAACATACACATCTCTGCTGTTTTGTGCCTTCTTTTCTCTTCTCCTGACTTTCAGTTATTTCATGGCCATCTCCTCATTTTATGTAGGGTGCATCTTCACATCCAGTACATCACAGAAGTCTTCAGCATCCAGCCTTGCTGTGGGTCCCTTGTGGGTGAGTGGCTCTGACCTGACTGGTTGCATTTATTCTGCAAGTCTACTCCCTGGGTATTCAGATTTCGTTCCTGGATTAATTAACTAGTGAGACCAGAGATGGGGCTTCAAGGAGAAGCCCTTTTCCCTGCCCTGGGAACTGAGTAGTGTACTTTGGAGAGTGTGAAACTCAGGATTCTTTAGCCCAGTGAGTTCAGAAAATTAAAGAATTTTTATGAAAAAGACATGTGCCTGGTTTTCTTTTTTTTTTTTTTAATGGAAAGAGGCTGAAATATCTAAAAAGTGGCACATCTGGAGTACATATCACCAAATCACTTTGCTATACACCAAATGAGCAGAAATGAGCATAATATTGTAGATCAACTACAGTTCAATTGAAAAAAATACACAAAACAAGTGAAGAGCTTCCCGAGTTAGCCATTTCGATACTGCTTATGCAAGGAGAGGAGACATGAGTCTCTGGTGTCTTTACTTGCTCTGGGATGTGGATGAAGGACCAGAGTCAGGAGATGGATGGGAAGGAGTGGGTGGAAGGGAGGTCCAAGAGAGAGGGGATGTATTGATATGAATAGCTGATTCACTTTGTTGTTCAGCAGAAACTAACACAATAATGTGAAGCAACTATACCTCACTAATTAAAAAAAAAGAAACACAAATGCCAGTATGGGAGATGTCAGCACTGGACAAATAGAGAAATATAGAAAACTATTCATTTTCAGGAAAAAAAATGAAAGCTATGTATTTGCATGTGATAACCATTGTGACAGTGTATGAAATAGCACAGTATTCATTAGAATTTTCTTATTGAAGTATAGTTGATTTACAATGTTGTGTTAGTTTCAGGTATACAGTAAAGTGAATATATACACACATATCCATTCTTTTTTAGATTCTTTTTCCATGTAGGCCGTTACAGAGAATTGAAGTATTCCCTGCATCCTATAGTAGGTACATTATCCTTTTTTGAACGTAGTATAATCCTTTTAAAAGCTGCTTTACTTTACCACTGATTTGGTGATGATAAGGGGTTTATGGCTCCCATCCCTGTCCTGTAGGGAGGGTGTGATTGGCCCTCAACTAGAAAGTGAGACAATATGACTGTAACAGCAAAACCACAAGCATGTTTCAGTGGCTCTTGATATGTCACATACAAATACACGTATGAGTATACAATATATGGATTACTGAAACATTATATAGACTAATATAGAAGATAAGTAGAAGAATTCAACAAATTTAATTTTTCATCAGTGTGTAAGTTGAATATCAGTTCAGTTGCTCAGTTGTGTCCAACTCTGCGACCCCATGGACTGCAGCACGCGAGGCTTCCCTGTCCATCACAAACTCCCAGAGCTTGCTCAAACGCATGTCCATCGAGTCAATGATGCCAGCCAACCATCTCATACTCTGTCATCCCCTTCTCCTCCTGCCTTCAATCTTTCCCAGCATCAGAGTTTTTTCCAGTGAGTCAGTTCTTTGCATCAGGTGGCCAAAGTATTGGAGTTTCAGCTTCAGCATCAGTCCTTCCAATGAATATTCAGGACTGATTTCCTTTAGGATTGAGTGGTTTGATCTCCTTGCAGTCCAAGAGACTCTCAAGAATCTTCTCTAACACCACAGTTCAAAACCATCAATTCTTTGGTGCTCAGCTTTCTTTACAGTCCGATTTTCACATGCATACATGACTACTGACAAAACCATAGCTTTGACTAGACAGACCTTTGTTGGCAAAGTAATGTCTCTGCTTTTTAATATGCTGTCAGTTTGGTCATATATAGAACAATATACATATACTCTGCATAATAATACAGAGAATAATATGGAATAATAGGGCAGTTAATACAACAGATGATAAGACTGGAGAATTTGATTTTTTATTAATGTATATATTGTATATCGGAGAAGGCAATGGCAACCCACTCCAGTACTCTTGCCTGGAAAATCCCATGGACGGAGGGGCCTGGTAGGCTGCAGTCCATGGGGTCACTAGGAGTCGGACACGACTGAGCGACTTCACTTTCACTTTTCACTTTCATGCATTGGAGAAGGAAATGGCAACCCACTCCAGTGTTCTTGCCTGGAGAATCCCAGGGACGGAGAGCCTGGTGGGCTGCCGTCTATGGGGTCGCACAGAGTCGGATACGACTGAAGCGACTTAGCAGCAGCATGTTGTATATATGCGTATATGAATTACATATATACTCTTTCTACATAGTAATATATAGAATAATGTAGAATAGCATGTACGATAATACAGCAGATGACGAGAGCACGTCAAGAAATTTGATTTTTCATTAGTGTCGAAGTTGTCTAGGATCTATAAATATACTTGAAAACGTATTTTGTCTTAAACTTTATAAACATTCTTCTTATGGAATAATTTGTGTTGTTTTACTGCCATGTGAATTTCAGCCCATCTGACTCCTGCCAAAACAGTCATACATTTAACACTGGTGGGGTGAGGCGAAAAATTTCACTAACGCTTACCCCACCTTTCACTTAGTTGTTCTGGGGCTCACACAGCTGCTGTGAGTTCCTAGTTCTGAAATACCAGCTTCTCAGTTTTTTTTCTCAATATTTGTGCTTCAGGTGGAACCATCCTCAGCATCTCAGGAAGAGGGTTCAGCAGGGACCAAGCTTTGCTTTGGGTGCTGGTGGGCAATCGGTCCTGTGACATTGTGAACTCAACAGAGACCAGCATCTGGTGTGAGACCCCGCCGCCAGCCCCCCTGCCGCTGAGCGCCCCAGTCCCTGTGGAGGTCTGGGCTGGCAGCAAGCCCTTCCCCCACCGACCTTCACCTCACCTGGTGGGGAAGGGCTTCACCTTCATGTATGAAGTGGCAGCAACACCAGTGGTCACTGCCATGCGGGGAGAAGTCACGAATCACAGCCTGAGGCTCTATGTGGAGGGACAAAATCTCTTCGACTCAGTGGTCCTTCTGGGTAACTTGAGCTGTGATCTCCAGACTCCGTCTCCTGGGAGCAACTTGAGCCCGGCTGGGTGCGCTTTTCCTCTTGACACTTTGGAGGCCGGCCTGTATCCTCTCCAAGTACACCAGAGGCAGATGGGGTTTGCTAACATGTCTGCGGTGCCCCAGCAGTGTGTGGTGATGCCTCAGATAACCTCCATTTTCCCAACACGCGGGTCCACTTGCGGAGGGACTGTTCTCACAGTGAGGGGCTTGGCTCTCCGCTCCAGCAGGGGGTCAGTGGAGGTTGACCTCTCGGGTCCCTTTACTTGTGTGATTTTGAGTTTGGGGGACCAGACAGTCCTCTGCCGGATTACCCCCGTGGGTGACCCCTTGCCTGGTACTTCCTTCGCCTTGAATGTCACTATCCTGGTGAATGGACTTCCCAGCACGTGTCAGGGGAATTGTACTCTTTTCTTGTGTGAAGAGACAACTCCTATCGTGGATGATTGGACCACAAACATCAGTGGGTCTCTGACCACAGTGCTGGTTAGGGGTCAGAGGTTAGGTATCACGGCTGATGAGCCAGTGGTGTTTGTGGATGATCGTCTTGCTTGCACTGTGGCTTTCCGTAATGCAAGCCACGTGGCGTGCTGGATAAGTGACTTGTCCCCTGGACCTCACTACCTATCTGTTTTTCATGCAAGATATGGGTATGCCTGTTCTGGTAACTTGTCCAGACACTTCCATGTTTGGCCTCAAGTGTTTCATTATTTCCCCAAGAATTTCAGCCTCCATGGTGGAAGCCTCTTGACCTTGGAGGGCACAGCCCTGAAGGGACTGAACTCCACATTAGTCTACATTGGCCAGCAGGCCTGCTTGACCGTGAGCCTCGGTTCTGAGCTCATCCAATGTGCTGTTCCTGCAGGGAATGGCTCTGCTGCCCTGGTCATAGAGGTAGATGGACTTTCCTATCAGATGGGTGTCATTGGTTACAGCAGTGCCTTCACTCCTGAATTGCTCTCTGTTTCTCAGACTGAAGATGTCTTAACCTTTTCGGTAGCCCGGATCTCAGGAGCTGCAAATGTAGACATTTTTATTGGGATGTCCCCTTGTGTGGGTGTCTCTGGCAACCATACCCTTCTCCACTGTGTGGTCCCATCCCTTCCGACCGGGGAGTACCAAGTCAGAGGTTACGACCGCATGAGAGGGTGGGCCTCGTCCATCCTGGTGTTCACTTCCAGAGTGACCATCACAGCAGTGACCGAGAATTTTGGTAAGTCGGACAGATGAGGCAGAGAGCTTTCTTCATGTAAGTGAATTAATAGCTCCTCTCACCACTCTACAAGGTAGGAAATCAGCATCAGTTTGAACAACAGAAGAAGAGAGAAGCCGGTTGGCCTCTTACAGTCCCAGCTTCCTCCTAAAACTTTGTCATGCTCCAATTATGAGGCATTTTTTGTTGTTGTTGGGGAGATTGTGCATATTCTCTAAGTGTTTGATTGTCTTTTAATTTGATGCATTAACCCACTTTAATTTGTGTTTTAAATTAAATAATACCATTTGTAAGAGCTCATAATTTGATCATTTAAGTAGAGCATAAATGCCTTCATCTATTTTTAGACCTATTTGCCAATTTGAATTGTTTTAAATGTATTAAATATGATTAATTTTTATCATTTTGTACTATTTCACACATGAATTCATACTCCATAAATAACAGGCCAATTGTGCAGTACAGCTGCATTGGTTGAACTTTCTCTCCTTTGAGATATACTGCAGTGTGCTTTGCCTTTTCTTACAGGGAAGGTTTGGGTTTCTGTTCCCTTAATGTCTTCCTGCATTTAAGATGGGGCTTCCTAGGTGGCGCTAGTGGCGAAGACCCCACCTGCCAATGCAGGAGACATAAAAGATGTGGGTTCCATCCCTGGGTGGGGAAGATCCCCTGGAGGAGGCATGGCAACCCACTCCAGTATTTTTGTCTGGAGAACCCTATGGACAGAGGAGCCTGGTGGGTTACAGTCCATGGGGTTTTAAAGAGTCAGACACAACTGAAGTGACTTAGCACATAAACACACTTCAGTTCAGTTCAGTTCAGTTGCTCAGTCGTGTCTGACTTTTTTTGACCCCATGAATTGCAGCACGCCAGGCCTCCCTGTCCATCACCAACTCCTGGAGCTCACTCAAACTCACATCCATCGAGTCAGTGATGCCATCCAGCCATCTCATCCTCTGTCGTCCCCTTCTCCTCCTGCCCCCAATCCTTCCCAGCATCAGAGTCTTTTCCAATGAGTCAACTCTTTGCATGAGGTGGCCAAAGTACTGGAGTTGCAGCTTTAGCATCATTCCTTCCAAAGAACACACTTAAGATAGTTCAAATGTGATTGTAATGCAGAAAGTTTAGAAGTCATGGAGTAGGGTCTTAGATGGAAGAAGTACCAATCCATTTTTTGGAACAAATGTGTCTGTCCTCAGCTGGGTGAGATACTATAGGGATTGGGGCTTGTTTCTAAGTCTGTTACTATGTTAGCTGGGTAACTTTTTTAAGCCTCAGCATTCTTATTTGATAAAAGGTTGGGGCTGGTTTTTCCTCCCTAGTTCCCCTTTCAACTCTCTAAGAATCCATGATTTTTAGGCAAGAGAGCAGGGGTAAGAATGTACCCAGGCAAAAACTTGGTCAGGTGGCTGTGTAAGTACCACCTAGACTTGACATGAAGGTGGGAGAAGCTGGAATCTCAGCATGGACTAGAGATTTCAACTGGCATTTTCCTTTATTGGTTCTCATACTGAAGCAAAACATATTGTCTTGACTTTACCTATTGGATAGGCATACTTCCTACATGGCCGGTAGAAGTGTAAACCAGGGCAACATTATTTTGGAGAGAAATATGGCCATATCTTTCCAAACTAAAAATTTCCTTTTCTGTTGACCTAGTAATTCCACGTCTAAGAGTTTGCATCATTTTTATTCATATAAGTGTATAGTCCATTGCAGCACTTTTAATTGCAGCAAAAGGGGAGAAATTATGGAACTATTCCTGATAGCTCAGTTGGTAAAGAATATGCCTGCAATGCAGGAGACCCAGGTTCGATTCCTGGGTTGCGAAGATCCCCTGGAGAAGGATAGGCCACCCACTTCAGTATTCTTGGGCTTCCCTGGGGGCTCAGCTAGTAAAGAATCCTCCTGCAATGTGGGAGGCCTGGGTTCAATCTCTGGGTTGGGAAGATCCCCTGGAGAAGGGGAAGGCTACTCACTCCAGTATTCTGGACTGGAGAATTCCATGGACTGTATAGTCCATCGGGTCACAAAGAGTCAGACAGGACTGAGTGACTTTCACTTTTACTTTCAGCAATCAACAGGAAAATTGCTCAGTAAATTAGGGCATAATCATATAATGGAATTCTAAGTGTCTATTAAAATGAAGAGCTGGATGTCTCTCTCTCTCTATATATATATAGAGAGAGAGACTTGGAAAGATGTTTATGCTGCATTTCTAATTAAAAAAAAACAAGTCGTAGAATGCTATGTATAGAATGATCAGTTTGTAGTAAAATAGTCTATATGCTTTAGAAAATCCTAAAGGCTTCACAAGAAACTAGATATGTCTTTTTCTGGGGAGTGAGATGAGTAGGTAAGGGAAGTTTTACTTTCATTTTGTACTCTCCTGTATAAAAAGTTTATAAACTATAAACAAGCATTATTTTCATACATAAGAATCATATGACACTTTTCATAGGTTGTTGAGTATGACTGGGGTTTGACAGAACGGGCTTCAGAGCTCAGATCTTAGTGAGAGGAAACTGAAAAAATCAGGGATCTCAGGCCAATTGTGTGGACTCCATTAGGCATGGAAAGAAGGGTGGGCAGCAAGAAAGCATAGGTTTGAATTTTGAGAAAAAAAAAAGATTTGCCTCTGTGATGGTAAACTCCTCATTTTGTCTTTAAAGGCCGCCTAGGCGGGAGGCTCGTGCACGTGTTTGGAGCAGGATTTTCTCCCGGGAACATCTCAGCTGCCGTGTGTGGTGCTCCCTGCCAAGTCTTGGCTAATGCGACGGTGTCTGCCTTCAGCTGCTTGGTTCTGCCCCTCGATGGTCAGTAAAAACACCAGATTTGTTTTATAAAGAGTAGGTGTGAAATTAGCATACTTTGGTTAACTGCATCTTTTTGGTAATTCATGCTCTCAGTTCAGTTCAGTTCAGTCGCTCAGTCAGGTCCGATTCTTTGCGATCCCATGAATCACAGCACGCCAGGCCTCCCTGTCCATCACCAATATTGACTCAATTTTTCTGTTTGTTCCTATGGAAAAAGTTTTCTCTGATCCCCATGTAAAGTGATAGTTAGCACTGAGGACCGCCTATTAAGATGACTCATAATAGCTTTTTTTGTCGTATTAATAACAGCAAAAAATTTATCACATATTTTTGACAGCAGTTCTGTGATGACAGGGAAAGTGATTCTGAGTTGTGAATACTAGTTTCAATGGCAGCATAGCATCAGGGAGAAAATAGTCTCTTGGTCTCCTGAGGTGGGGCTGCTGGAAATGTCTGCCTACTGGAAGTACTAGCGAAGGGATTACATCATCCGGCTGGAAATGTCTTGCACATTAGTGTGCTCAGGTCCTGAATCTTATTATAGGCAAAAGGGTCAATGTTGACATTATCCTTTTATTCTGTAAAGTCCAGGTAATTATCTGAGCCGTAACTCAGTAAAATAACCATGATCTCTCATTGCTTTAAACTTTGTTGTAGTTTGTTGCTCTCTAGTCGCTAAGTCATGTCCAATTCTTTGCGACCCTATGGACTGTAGCCCGCCAGGCTCCTCTGTCTGTGGGATATTCCAGGAAAGAATACTAGGATGGGCTGCTGTTTCCTTCTTCCGGTGATCTTCCCGGGATTGAACCTGCATTTCCTGCATTGGCAGGCAGATTCTTTACCCCTGAACCACCTGGGAAGCCCTTTAAGTTTTGTAAAATATGGCATGGGAAGCTATGTCTTTGTGGGGTGAGGGGGTTAGAATGCAAAGTGCAAGGCTTGATTTTCCCATGAAGCTCACAACGCATACTAACTGCCCACTGAGCTTCAGAAAAAGAATGTTTCAGGGATGAAATTGCCATTAATCACTACAGGGTCAGCTAAACCACCTGATTATCTTATTTGCATAGTCATACATCTTGTACCTGTGCACTTAAAAACCATTTACCCTCATGTTTTCTGTGTAATGCTTTAAGTTACATTCCTAATTTATGTGTTTGCAACTTGACTGTGGGTAAAAGACTTATAGTGATAAAAGCATCGCTTCATCTGAACTTGGACAAAAATTTCATGATGTATAATACTATTGTGATGGCAGTTTACACTGGATCGTCTTAGACCAGAAGGAGGAAGGAGAGGAGGGGGAAAAGTTGGGGGAGGAGAAATAACCCTTGTTTAAAATACCAGAATCTGAGGGTCTTATTATCATCATGTGTATAAGCAGAACATTATAGAAGAGAGTATTATTCTACTTAAGACTCTGCAGTAGGATATTTAGGATATGGTAGAAAATTTAAGTTAATATATCTGTTTCTCTGCTCTCACTCCTATGCAAAGAACTGTCCTGGCTTAGGGGACATGCAAAATCAATGTTTGATGAAAGAATAAATAAGGGAATTGGGAAATGGTGGAAACATAAACTGTTAGTTGCTCAGACGTGTTCCACTCATTGTGACCCCTGGACTGTAGCCTGCTAGTCTCCTCTGTCTATGGTATTCACCAGACAAGAATACTGGAGTGGATAGCCACTCCCTTCTCCAGGGGATCTTCCCGAACCAGGGATCAAACCTGGGTCTCCTACATTGCTGGAGCATTCTTTACCCTCCCAGTCACCAGGGAAGCATAGAATCAACCATTTCTAGGTCCTAATATTTAATAAATGCTGCTACAGTTTTTTTTTTTTTTTCTGGGGGAAGGTGTGGCTTTCACATATACACTGTTTAAATCAGTCAACCCCTTGCTATTGTTTCAAGACAACCAGAAGTACAAACTTAAAAACCATGAAGTCAAGGTTAGAGAATTTGTGTTTTATTGGGAGTTTCATAACTCATAGGAGAAGAATAAAATAATTATATTTAATGAGATTTGGTTAAATTTATAAAAAGACTTCAAAATTTCTTGATATTTTGAGGAAAACGAGTGAGAAGCTGTGACTCTTACGCTTACCACTAGGTGTCAGCAAACACTCATTGATTGTGCAAGGGCTGCTCATTTATTCCAGAGAAATGGATAATTTGACTTTTCCTTTTTCATTAAAAAATAAGTCTTTTAAAAGATGTCTAAAGATGGGGAGGAACTTATGAAATCCTACTCCATTGGTTTCTTACGGAAGATCCAAGATGGAAGTTGGAGATTCTATGAATCTCTGAAATTGAAAAAAATATTTTATGACTATGATTATGTATTTTTTCCCCCAAGAAGTAGGTCTATAATGGACATCAAACTGTCAGAGGGATGTATCTCAGAAATTCTTAAAAACTACTAATAATTACCCTTCCTTAAGAAAGGACTGTACAGAATCAAGTTAGTTAAGAATCTGCTATACTTTAAAAGATTTTTTTAGTGGGCACTTTCACAGCAGTAACCCCCTCAAGTGGTTCCACAGTTACTCTTTCCAGAGAAATCTGCCCTTTTACCTAATGCTCCCCACTCTATTTTTTTCACCTTAATCAGTTGGAAAGCCCTTGGGAAAGCTGAATAATTTCAGTTCTTTTAACATAATGCTTCTCAATGATTTTATTATTGAGGATTATATTATTATGGAAGGATTATTGAAAAAAATTATTATTACTGGAGCAGCAACAGTAGCAGCACCTGGGAGTCTGTTAGAAACGCACAACTTTGGGAACTGCTGTATCAGTAAACATTTTGGCGTTTCTCTTCTGAGACTCTAGAAATATGGAATCACTATGCTGTATCCTTGAAACTAATATAGTACTGTAAATCAACTATACCTCAATAAATTTTTTTTTAAAGATGAAGCTTTTAAAAAAGTCCTTTTGCTGCTTTGGGGTCTTTTGTCTTTACTTTGGGGCTTCTCCAGTGGCTCAGCAGTAAAGAATCTGCCCGTGATGCAGGAGATGGCAAGAGGCCTGTGTTCGATCCCTGGATCGGGAAGATCCCCTGGCAGAGGGCATGGCAACCCACTCCAGAATTCTTGACTGGAGAATCTCATGGTCAGAGGAGGCTGGCGGGTTACAGTCCATAGGGGTACAAAGAGTTGGACACGACTGAAGAGACAGCACACACACACACATCTTCACTTTTCCCTCAAATTATACTTCTAATGAAAGAAGACTTTTACTTTTGCATATGATAGGTTGTTATAGCACCTTGTCAGTTTAACACTCTGTTTAAAATCAGCAAGATATTTGATCTTTTGGTTTCCTGCATTTATATCTTGACTTATACAATATGACTTCTTCATGGAAACTGATTTTTTCTGTGAGGTGCGAAAACCTAAAGTGATTAAGGTTGCACAGCTATTTCGTGGCAGAACCTTGAGTAAAATTGAGTAAAATTCCTGGATTCCGATCCCCAGCTCTGGGCATTTATCATAATCCACCTTGTCAATTTGCATCCACCTAATCACCCGTAATGAGTTCATTACTTTATAGGTGTTAAGCCTGTTTTTATTTGCCCTAGGGCTTACTAACTGGAAAGTTCTCATATTTCCTCTGTCCATGTGAGAGTCTTACTTTCCAGACGTTTTAACTGCTCTAATTCTTTGGAAACACAGTCACAGAACCTACGATGTGTCAGGTGCTTCAGAATGTACCAGCAAAAATAGTAACTATTTTTGTGTGAATGAGTAAAGGCAAACCCTCTTGTGTACTTGCCTCATCCCTTGCTGCATGCAGTCATGTGATATGGGCAGGTGTCTTAGCTTCAAACTCATAGTCCTTGATAACGCATGTTCTGTACCTGAGTGAACAGGCTACCTCCTGAGGTAGAAGACTAGAGAAAATTTGCTTTTTTTTTTCTATTTGATTAAGGTTTTCAGGCAGAGGTGTTCCCAAACCATCTCACGTAGAGATGTGTTCGTGCTTAGTTGCTTGGTCATGTCCAGCTCTTTGCAATCCGGTGGGCTCTAGCCTGCCAGGCTCCTCTGTCCGTAGGATTCTCCAGGCAAGAACACTGGAGTGGGTTGTCATTTCCTACTCCAAAGAAAGTAGGAAATGGCAGACTTGTTCATCCTCCTGTTAAAGGTTATTGCCAGTCTGCCTTGGTGATGCTTTTTACACTGGGTCTCGTGACCTGGGAAGAAATGGTCTCAGGGTCAGAGAGCTTCAAATCATTGCTTTTCTTCTTTATGAAATGTTAATCGAACTCTCTGTATGAAAATCAAGAACTTCAGTTAATCAAGAGATCCCATAAAAATAATGGGAAGTCTAGCCACAAACCTGGGGAAGGTGTTAATAAGCATGTAACTTCTTTAGGATTAGCACTCAGAATTTAAAATGGCACAAATCAGTAAGGAAAAGATAAGCATTCCAGTAGAACAAAGGGGCGAGTGACCTACACGGGAAGTTCATAGAAGAGAAAATAGGAGTTATTACTAAATATACAAAAAGCTGTTCAACCTAAAAAATAATGATGAAAATGCAAATTAAGGTCACAATGAAATGCTTTTGTATACTCACTGGACTGACCAAAATTAAGTCTGATAATCTCAAGTGCTGGCAATTATGTGCATTACTGGGAACCCATAAAGATAGGAAAGTAAAATGGCACAAACAATTTTCTTAGAGACATATCCTCTAGAGAAAATGCATCACATATTTGTAGTGGCAAAAGCTGGGAAATTCCCCAAAGTCCATTGGTGACAGAGTAGGCAAATATATTGTAGTACTTTCACTCAAAGCAGTGTTGAAGAGCAATGAAAACAATGGAACAGCAGTTATGTGTGATAATATGGCTAAATCTTGGAAACATAATGTGGAGTGAAGAAAGCAGGTCTAAGAATATTATGCCACGTATAACTTTCTAAAGTTCAAAAGGAGGTAAAAGGCAGCCACCTTCTGTCTAGTGGCTGTTTCCGAGAATGAGGAGGAGAGTGGTAGACTTGGCCAGGAGCGCGTCAATTGGCGAGCATCGTGCTGGTGTTAGACTTTATGTTGGCTGATCCTGTGGTACATTCACATGAGTTTTTTTTACTTGGATGATTTATATTTTACAAAAACATGATTTATATCCTTCTGTATATATTATGTATATCTAATACATTTAAAAATTAATGTATTTTATTAGAGGATAATTACAATATTGTGGTGTTTTTTTTCATACACGGACATGTGTTATTTATTTTTGGGGGTATAGTTGCTTTGGGCTTCCCTGGTAGCTCAGCTGGTTAAAAAATCTGCCTGTAACGCAGGAGACTCCACTTCAATTTCTGGGTCGGGAAGATTCCCTGGAGAAGAGAGAGGCTACCCACTCCAGTATTCACGGGCTTCCCTGGTGGCTCAGATGGTAAAGAATCCACCTGCAATGTGGGAGACCTGGGTTCGATCCTGGGTAGGGAAGATCCCCTGGAGGAGGGCATGGCAACCCACTCCAGTATTCTTGCGTGGGGAATCCACATGGATAGAGGAGCCCGGTGGGCTACAGTCCACGGGGTCACAAATCAGACACGACTGAGCAACTAAGCACAGCACAGCACGTACTTGCTTTATCACGCTGTGTGAGTTTCTGCTGTATAATAACATAGATCGGCTAGGCGTGTTAAGTCGCTTTAGTCATGTCTGACTTTTTGCAACTCTCTGGACGTAGCCCACCAGGCTCCTCTATCCGTGGGATTTTCCAGGCAAGAATGCTGGAGTGGGTTGCCGTTTCCTACTCCAGGGGATCTTCTTTACCCAGGGATCGAACCCAAGTCTCTTATGTCTCCTGCATTGGCAGGTAGGTTCTTTACCGCTAGTGCCACCTGGGAATCAGCTATATGTGTATATATATCCCTTCCCTCTTGAACCTCCGTCCCACTGCGCCTCCTTCCCATCCCATCTATCTAGGTAATCACAGAGCACAGAACTGAGCTCCCTGTGTTATACAACAGGTTCCCACTAGCTGTCTGTTTTACACATGGTAGTGTATATATGGCAATCCTAATTGCTCAGTTCAACCCACCCTCCCCTCCCCTACCCTGATGTCCACATGTCCATTATATCCATTTTCTACATCTGTGTCTCTATTCCTGCCCTGCTAATAGGTTCACCTGTATCATTTTTCAAGATTCCACTGATGCATTAATGTATGATGTTTGTTTTTCTGATTTTTAAGAAGAGTAAACGAGGAAGTTTATTTTCCTGTTGGTCAAAGTACAGCACATGGGCTTGGTTGATGAAACAATGTGAGGCCTTCAGTTCTCTCTGTGGTTATCACCTAAACCAGCGGTGACTGTTTCCTGCAGTGTCCTTAGCTTCCCTGTGTGACCTGAGGCCTGAGGAGGAGGACTGCGAGACCGCCAGCTGCAGCTATGTGCACTGTGATTTGATCATCACTGTGGGGACAGAGAGCCTGCCGGAATCGTGGCCTTACTTCTACATCTGTGAAGAAAGTTCCCGATGCCTCTTGGCACGAGATCATTGGACAGAGTCTATCCTTCCATCGTTCTCAGGCCTCTTCATCAGGTAACTCAGTCCTCTCCCTCCCTGACTTTGCACACAAATGCGTGGCCAGTGGATTGATGGAATCATCAGGAACTCCATGTTGGGTGGACATGGCCCTGGGGCCAATGCTGTTGTCGGAGGGACTGTTCCATTGTGGATTCCAGCCAGCCTGCATATCAAAGCGTCTCCTGTCTTTTCAAGTGTTCAAGAGAACATCTGAAAAATCTGCCCAGTAAACAGCCCGCTTTGTTCTTGCTTAGATTTTAATATTTATCTTCCGATCCGAAGCAACATCTGGTGAATGCCAATGGGGAAAAAGATTAGACATTATGAAAAACAGAAGGCTCTTTTCCCCTCTCCTTTTTCTTTTCTTTCCAAACAGATTCACAAGTATGAGAAAAAGTCGTAGAGAAATCCAGCAGATTGTACAATGTTTATTCAAAAGAAGTGGGGGTGTACAGGCAGGACTGTAGATTTTGGATTTAGAAGTTATAAGCTTATAAGGATTTTTTTTTTTTGAACTTAAAAAACAAATACCACAACTTTCTGGGTAAAAATCACCTTTTCTAAACAAATTTTTTAAAAAGTGTGGCCATGTCGGTTGCTCTACATGGACTTCATTTTCACAAGCAGCTCCTGTTCTATGAAGTATGATGTTTTAGTGCTGAACGTGGCCCAGTGTCCTTCTTTATTTCTTATCAAGAGTGGTTACATCCAATTATTCAATGAAGGCCTATTTCCTCATTAAAAAATAAAACTAAGACCGACTACCCAGAGGAACAACAAGAACCAGCCTTTTTCACAGCAGTTGGACTTTCTGATGTCCTGGGACAGTCCGTGTTTAGAGTGAATTTGCCACCAGGAGTTTGGATTTAGTGAGAGGAAGAAAGGGCCTCCTTAAGGTTGTTACCTGGACTAGAGGGGAAAAGCTTGCTTAGGGCTCATCAGAAATGGGGCTGCAGCTGGTGCTCAGGGAAGACTGGATCTCAGCATGCTGACGCTGGGGACCAAGTGTATGTCAGCTGGTCCTGGCTCCCCAGAATTAGATAACTTTATTTCGGTCCCTAAGCTATTCTTTGGAGTTCTTCTATGCTCTTCTCTCTAGGAGGTGGCTGAGGGCAGCTGAGCCCTGTGCTCATTCACTCAGTTGTGTCCGACTCTTTGAAATCCCATGGACTATAGTCCTTCAGCTCCTCTGTCCAAGGGATTCCCAGGCAAGAGTACTGCAATGGGTTGCCATTTTCTTATCCAGGGAATCTTCCCGACCCAGGGGTCAAACCCGTGTCTCCTACACTTGCAGGCAGGTTCTTTACCACTGAGCCTCAGACCCTACTAAAAACTATGTCCTTATCTATGAATATCATTTGCAATATACACTAATAACCTTATAATTCTTCATATTCTAATTCAGCAATTTCACTTTCAAGATTTTAAGAAAGCAGTTAGAAATATGTAATATTTATGAAAAACTATAGTCTTTGAAGTTTTAGGTATAAAAACAACAACAAAAAAGCTGAAATGAAGTAAGTGTTTATACTAAGAAACCTTGAAAAATCATGATGGATAATATTTAACCAGACAGAGAAATGCTTACAATATATTAAGGAGTGAAATGTGCAGGTTATAAAATATTGCATCAATGTAATCCTGAAAGTGTTTATAGTACCTGCGTCTGTAGGCATATATGACAAGTATTTGGGAAAAGACTAGAAGGAAGTATTCCAAAACACTGAGGGTGCCTAGCCCTATGGGGCTGGAGGACTGATCATATTTGCTTTCATCATTGAGTTTTTATGTAATTTTTTCAGTGACTATGTACTAATTTCTTAATCAGAAAACACATTATAAATTATACAAGGGGAGTTAGGAAAATCATGTGCTAAATGGCTTACCTTGTTCCTCTTAAGATTGTGAGCCCATGGAACTATTTTCCAGGATCTTTACAAGGGATCCATTTCATCAAATGGTTTACTCCTCAGCCAGCCACTACCACTATAAATTTGATGTCATTTGGCAAAGGCAGATATTCATATCTGCAGCAAAAATATGCCTGATTTGTCCATCTACCCATCCATCTATCCAGTATTTATCAAATGTTTACTATGCTCTAGTTATCAGAAGCTGGTGATTCAATAATGAATAGGATGCAAAGTGCCTACTTGTAAGGGTCAGGAGGGGGCTAGACAATAAACAAGCTGGTCATGTGTTGTGCTAAGGGCTATAGAGTGATAGAAAACAGTAAAGGCTATTTTTAAAAAATTATTTTTACAACTGAAAATTTGTAATCAAATTGTATATTTGATTCACAATACTGTGTTACTTTCAGGTATACAGCCAAGTGATTCATATATATATATATATATATATATATATATATATATATAATATATTCTTTTCAGATTCTTTTCTCTTTTAGATTATTTTAAGATATTGAGTAAAGTTCCCTGTGCTATACAGGAGGTCCTTGTTGGTCATCTATTTTGTATATAGTTGTGTTTATACGTTAATCCTAAACTCCTGATTTCTCTCTCTCTACCCCTCTTTCCCCTTTAGTAACAGTAAGTTCTTTTTCTATGTCTGTAGGTCTATTTCTGTTTTGTCAGTAAGTTCATTCATATCATTTTTTTTTAGATTCCACATATAAGAAATATGATTATGATATTTGTCTTTTGGCTTACCTCATTTAGTATGATAATTTCTAGGTCCATCTAAGTTGTTGAAAATGGCATTATTTCATTATTTTTTATGGCTAAGTAACATCCCATTGTATGTATGTACCACATCTTCTTTATCCACTCATTTGTTGATGGATACTGAGTTTGCTTCCATGTCTTGGCTATTGTAAATAGTGCTTCAGTGAACACTGGGGAACGTGTATCTTTTAGAATTATAGTTTTTTTCCAGATATATGCTCAGGGTTGGGATCCCTGGCTTGGCTCAGAGGAGACTTTTCAGAAAAGGTGTCTTTTAAGCTGAGCTAAAGACAAGTGTCATTATGGAGAGTCAGATAGTGGGTGCAGCAAGTACAAATGACTCATCAAGTTTCATGAACTGTTAGAGGTCAGAAGGGCAGGAATAGTGTAGGAAGAAAATAAAGTGGCTAAAGATGAGCTCGGGGAGGCAGGAAGACCTTGAAGGCCATAGTAAGGAGTTTGGATTATATTCTAAGAACAGACTAAGTATCTTTCTAAAATCACACTGTCAAGCCTTGGTGGTATTGGGGCTAGAACCCAAGGCTTCTGACTAATGGTGTACTTAGCATGATGCTATGTTGTCAGCATCAGCAGCAAGAGGCTTGGCTGGGCTGTGCAGGTCCAGGAGATGAGACAGAAGAAGCAATTTCAGGCTAAGTGAGGGAGACAGAATGACAGCCTGTGTTTTTATTGCCTCCCCTAGAGAGCGAGTACAAGGAGATTACCTGCTTACCTTTGGGTCTGATCAGACCAACTGAAAGAGAAATAGGTCAGGACTCAGGAAACTTAGGCTCTAGAACTCTCTACCACCATGTGGACCAAATATTCTTTCCACATTCTGTCAAAATAAATATTTGTGTGCATGTGTATACACATGCCCACTATATAATCTAGCTGTGTATTTCTCTACATATGCATATGTCTATATTTAAATCTAGCCAGTTGCATTCCTTAATTCATAGGATGATTGTGGAAGAAAACATGGCATAGTAATTATTAAGAAACTTTGAAATTTTGCAAATGTTAGTCTATTGTTGATATCCTGGTGTCTCTGCTCATCTTGGTGATGGCTTTTTAATGAAAAGTATTCTAGTCAGATAATCAGAAAGGAAAAGAGAAAAGAAATAATGAGCTAAAAGTTGTGAAAAAGGCTAAGGAGCAGAAAGGGGTTTTAACTCTTTTAGAGCAAGAAGAACATGATATTTTTCACTTTATTCTTTTATTGGGAAGCACATGCAGGCACACAGAGTGGGAAGCAGCCTGGAGACCCAGGACGATGGGAGGCAGAGTCAGGGGTGCTATGGTGGGCTGGCCTATGCCTGACTTCACAGAGGTGGGGAGGAGGTGGGCCCTTCCACACCATGATCACTGGTCTTTCCCAGGAAGATCAGTGGCCCCAACATGACATCTGCTTCTTCTGACATGTGTCTGAGACTGTGGGGAGCAAGCTGTCTCCTCCTGGAATGGTTTGGAAAGCCACAGCAATCCTTGCTACAACATTGACAGATACCAGCAGGACCTTCTGCTGGGGGACCAGCTATTGGAGGACTTGCTGAAGGAACAGGCTTTGTTTAGTTGGTCTAGGACTCTGTCAGCCGGAGTGACCTTCCGATGGCAAGTGATACATATCATGCTTCTGGAGTCACTAGTGGAGTCACAATGGAACATTTCACAATTGTTCCATTGTGAAATGGAACAATCCACTGGGAACTGGAGGGCATTGCTACAGGCAGGTGGAAGGAGGGCAGGGCAACTTACCCCTTTTTTACTCTGACATTTGCTTTTGAAGAAACTAGAAAGGGTAGACGAAGGCTCATTAGGAGGTAGAAGCTCATGACCAACAAAGGTTGTAAAGGAAGTTGGTTGCTTCTCCCTTGGTATCCGAGATCATCCTATACTGAGTGCAAAAACCCTGCTCATACGAGTGAAGATCCACAGGGGGAAATGAATGTGAGAGCAGGGCACAGAACAGGCAGAGGTGACAGCAAATATTCTTTCTCTTGCCTAAAAAGCAAAACAAGGGGAATTCTGGAAATGTAGAAAGCTAGGCTTGTATTATCCCTGACAAAATTCCAGAATGAATTATTAATCAGATGGTTTGTGATTACTTCAGAAATAGAAGTAACAATCTGGGAACCGATTCACAAGGAATAGGATGGGGTGGGAAACCAAATTCGTTTCCTCTCTGGTGACGTTAGAAGAGATTTACAATGGTAGTGGCGAAACTACTATTCTGTTAAACTATTCTACCCACTCCTGTACTCCCACCTCTAGTAGCAAAAGAAAGGGTCTCCCTGCAAAGCCCGAAGTGCCCTGGCACAAACATAGAGTTGCTTTGAAGTCAGGTGTTTCACTTGGAAGGTGAATTTTGCGTTCTACTTCCTCATATTTCCATAGGTATCTAAACATTACATCATATTTTAATTTAGAAGTTAAGTTGGTTTTCTTTTCTTTACTGAAGCTTTGAGTGCAGCCAACACTCCAGGAGCAAATGGTGTGGCTCTGTCTACCCACTGGATGATGGCTCAGTAGCTACATTACAGGCTCAGATTCCAAATGTATCTGAGCATTGGGTCCACATTAGTGAGATGACCTAGAACAATTTACAATGAATGTAAATTCCCACATTGGCATTTCAACAATAATACCACCAACGTCCCTACCACTCAAAACTAACAATGGCTGACTTTATCAGCCACTTCCAAGTGCCAGATTCTGTACAGATCCGTTTGTTGGCTTCATTTTGCTCCATCCCCCAATACCTTATTTTATTTAAATATATTCAACTTAATTGGAGGGTAATTGCTTTACAATATTGTGTTGGTTTATGCCCCAATACCTCTTGAAAACACATTTTTTATGACTAGTAATTTCATTTTATAAACATGCTTTATAAACCAAAGCTTAGAGAGTCATGTTTTCACAATGTCAGATGGATGGTAGATATCTGTTTAGGGATTTGAATCTAGTTGGTCAGCTTCCCAGCCTCAACTCTGCATGCTAATACTCCTCAGAAAATTGTCGTGGCTCTGAGACTTCAAGTTCACTGTCATCTTAATTTAAGCTTGAAAGTGAAAGTTAGTCACTTAGTTGTGTCTGACTGCAACCCCCTGGACTATAGCCCGCCAGACTCCTCTGTCCATGGAATTCTCCAGGCAAGAGTACTGGAGTGGGTTGCCATTTCCTTCTCCAGTTTAAGCTTGGGGGGCTACAAAATAAATACAGTATTAAGTGCCATGGTGAGGAGAGCCTAGGTAACGGGAGACCACAGCCTCAAAGGTCAGCCAAACTGGGGTGCACGATGTTAAAATATTGACACTGTACGGTAGGTCCAGAAGATAGTGGGTATGGGAGTCACGTCTTGGATGGATATGGAGCTGAGAATATTCTAGCCTGAAGACGAGGAGATTAAGTAGGTGTAATAGTTATCCTGCTCATTACTTCTAACAAAGTGTGGGGGAAACCATTTTTGACATTGATTTGAAAAAAATATGGTTCGACATGATAGTTTCTCAGTGACCTTTTGCCCTCTTCATCACCAATTCTGGTCTTCCCATGGGATCAGCCATCTTGGCTGTGATGCTCCATCTCAAAACTTAGGGGTACTGCTCTAGGAGTTGGGAGCCCTGCAGCCTCATCTTGGAGCTGACATACTTTTCATGTTTGACTTTATGCAAATCCTCAGGTCTCTTTGGGTTACACTTTTCTTATGCCTCTACGTACTTTACTGGCTGAAATGAGATCATACATATGAAATTGTTAAAAAATGTAAAACATCATGCATTATTATAACTAATCATCTAGGAGCTAGTTGCAACAATGCCTAAAGCCAGGATTATTCTCAAGCAAATATCACACCTGTTGGGGGCCATACCCTGCAAACTCCATGGTCTCGTTTCCTCTGGACCACATATTTTTAGACTTTCTGTAATGCTACACTGCTGTTTTTCATTTTGAATCCACTCTGGCTTCTCTCCTTAAAGCAAGAGGACTTTTAAAGCAAGTGGCTGGTAGTATAACTGGCACATATATCGAATCTCCTTAGTCTGGGCTGTTAAGTAAGTTTAATTAATTTACTAAGTTAATGTTCCACTGCTAGCAACAGAGACTCATTGCCATCAGCTGGGGAGAGGGAATTGAAAGCCTAAATGAGCTCATTTTTTCACAGTTGGAATTAGGGACCAGTTAGCCAGTTGTGTGGGTTTTCCAATTTCTCCATCTGCCCTGGGGGCATTTAGCAATTCACTCCCCAAACAGAGTGTAAGAACAGGAAGAGAGAAGGGGTAAAGAAAAAAAGAAATTTTTTTCCCCAACATTTGCTTCCATTTTTGAAACTGGAAGTATTATCTGTGTATTGCTTATTCGGTTGGGCTTGGAGAAGCTTTTGCTAAATGTTCCTGATAGATCTGGAAAAGAGAAAGGCCTCAGTGAAAGATATTTACCATGTGCATTTTCATTGCAGGGTGCGCAGATAAAGGGAAAACAAATAAACAATAAAAGAATGGAAACAAAATTACAGAAATTTGCAAAATTTGACAAATGGTGGCCTGTAGTTGCCACAAGCTAATGGCTTGCAATGATTAATAAGAGTAAAAATAATTGCATTTCATTAAGATTGATGACACCCCATTTAACCTCCCCTCTCGTTTCAGCCCTAAAGTGGAAAGAGATGAAGTTCTCATCTATAATAGCTCCTGTACCATTACCATGGAAACTGAGGCAAAGATGGAGTGTGAGACGCCTAATCAGCCAATTACCGCCAAGATTACTGAGATACGGAAAAGCCGGGGCCAGAACACTCAGGTATAATCAAATCTTTTTTACAGACTGATTCAAACAGCTCAAATTAAATTTGTAATATTGTGTACATTAAAAAAACAATTTAGCCCAAATGGCAGCGATATATAATATTAAATGCTCTCAAACTTTGAGGAGCTGGTCTAATGCACAGCATCTGAATTCATAGTTAGCTATGGTTAATCATATATTTTCTCAAAAATAAATGAGTGCTGCCTGGGCTCTTTTAAAGCAAATTCTGAGCAGATAATCTCAGCATTTTGTCCTGCTTTCCATGAGCATGTTTGAAAGAAGCTCTCTGTGGTTTATTTCTCCATGAAATAAATGGCCTACAATTCAACCAGGCGCTTCTGGAAGGTTTCCAAATCACTCAGCCATCTTCATTTGGTGGGATGACAGTGTCTGCTGGCCTGTCCCGTTCGTGTGTGTGCCGTACAAAACAAACAGAGTGGAAACTTCCACTTCTGAGAGGATGACATGGAAATGAGGACCAAAGAGGGAAAAGGTCTGCAGGGTCATCTGGCCCAGCCTCCCTCCTTCATCTATCCGTTTTACATCATCTTAGCCACCCCTCCAAGGGGCTCTTGTAAGAAGGTGTTCTTAAAAGTCCCCAGTGAGAAATTCCACAGCCTCCCAGAGAATTTTTGAAAATTGAAATCAGAGGCGAAGCGCTCTTTGGAAATATATCAGATAATCTTTTACGACTCTCCGGGCTGCTCATGGTACACAGATAAAAAATAATATTTATTGAGCACCTACTCCCTTAGGTGTCTTTCTCTTTATGAAAGCAATCCTCAGATCTTCCTCTTTTGTCTCTTTTATTGAGACAAACCTTTACTGAGTGCCTATTAAGTGCCACACAGGGTCGTAGATCTTGTAAATGTTGCTCAGATGAAGGCTTTGCAATCCCAAACTGTGCTTCCTGGGTTCGTGAGGCGTGGTTTTCTCTAACTTCTGGGCTGGTGCTGAAAATGCATGCTATGATAAGTAACGTGATTTTTCTGTTCCCTGTCTGCCTTCTCATCTCCCCCTCACCCAGCCCCCCAGGATCTCCCTGTCCAACCTCCCTCTTCCCAGGCTTCTCATGCCCCTTTCCTGAACCTTCAGGTGGTTGTACGGGCTGTTACTTCCTCCTTCATTGTGTCTGCCTGCCGCCCCCCCTCCTCCGCAGAATGCACCTCTTCCTTTCAATGCTTCATTGCATCAACAGCTTTAATTCTTCATCTGCAGCACTATGGTCCCCTAATAACAGCCTCCTCTTCACGCCAGTGCCCCTTCTCAGCAGTTGGCTGGCAGTGGTGTCTCAGAGGTTTACGGTAGTGAGCGAGCCTGCTGAATTAGTCTCGAAATGTAGAAAGAGAACTGTGGGCTGAAGACTAGCTCTGGGACACTGAGCAATCCTTAAGACTTTCTGGGCCTCTGTTTCTGCCTCGGGAAATAAGCTGGGTTGTTGGTCTGCTCATCTGAACAAATGTGGTGACAGAGAGGAAGAGGCAGGTAGCACAGGAGTGAGGAGTGGGCTTTGAGTTGGACTGCTGGGGCTGGAACACATCCGTTGCTCCCTGGGGGACTTCCGGCAACTTAGCCCCTCTGTGCATCAGTTTTCTCGTCTGTAAAGTGGGGATAATAATGGTACCTGCCTGATAGGGTTGATGTGAGGATTCTAGTGTGCGAGCTGCTGTGAATTGCATCTCACACACAGTCAATGTCCCGTGTTGGCTGTTCTTGGCCGTGCTGTTTGCTAGTTTCAGTGCAAGAAAATGAAATAGGATCATTTCTCTGCAGTGTTCACTGCTTTGACCAGATCATTTCACTTAGATTTCTTTGAATTTTCTATCATCTCAAAGACTAACTTTGAATTTTTTTTTGAGGATTAGATGTCTGTCATCTTTAAATATTTATCTTCCTGCCTCCCTCTTTGGTAACCATCAGTTTGTTTTCAGTGTCCATGAGTCTGTTTCTGTTTTATAAATAAGGTCATTGTATCATTTTAGATTCTACATGTAAGTGATATCATAAAATATTTGGCTTTCCTGTCTGACTAACTTCGCTTAGTGTGATCATCTCTAGATCCATCCATGTTGCTGTGAATGGCATTATTTCATTCCTTTTTATGGTTAATATTCCATTATGTGTGTGTGTTTATATATATATATATATATACACCACATTTTTTTTTATTTGTTCATCTGTTGATGGACATTCAGGTTGCTTCCATGTCTTGGCTATTATAAACAGTGCTGGTATGAACATTGGGCTGCATATATCTTTTTGAATTAGAGTTTTAATTTTTTCTGGATTTATCTGGAGCAGGACTGCTGGATCATGTGGCAATTTAATTTCTAGTTTTTTTAAAGAACTTCCATACTGTTATCCATAGTGGCTACACCAATTTATCAATACATTCCCACTAACAGTGTAGGAGAGTTCTCTTTTCTATCTACCCTCTCCAGTGTTTATTATTTGTAGATTTTTTGATGGCCATTCTAACCAGCGTGAGGTGACACCTCATTGTACTTTTGATCTACATTTCTCTAATAATTGGTGATGTTGAGCATCCTTCTCCTTTCCCTTTTCCCACTCCACTTGAATATTTTGCTGAAATGCTACTTCCTGAATGAAGTCTGTCCTTCCCACCCTATTTAAAGTTACAACCCAGTGCTGCTTACTCCATGTGTCTTACTGGCAATTTTCCTTTGTCTGTTCCATTTTTTTCCCCCTAGACCTTCTCACCTGCTAACATATGTAAGGTAATATGTTATTACATAAAATAAACACATTCTGTTTATTTATTGTTTAGTGTCTGACTTTTCTTGCTAGAATATGATCTCCAAGGAGGCAGAGTGTTTGTCTGCTTTGTTCACTGGTTTGTCCAAAGTATCTAGAACTAAGCCTGAATCAATTGTACAAATGGACAATAAAATAAAATATTTTATTTTAATATAAATTAAAATAAAAACAGGTAAAAGAAACCTTCTCACATGTTCCTTCTCTAATTGCATCCCCTGAAGATTCCATCTGAAAGAAGGCACACACACACAGGTATAGATATACCCATTTGCACACACAGGTGTTATTGTGTCATTAATATTGTTCTTCAACTTGCATTTTAAAAAAACCTATTGACAGTCTAGGATATCAGCTCCTGAAAAGAGGCACTTTGTTTTGTTGCTTCTGTTTCCCAAAGCTTTGAACGATGTCTAATACACAGCAAATCCTCTTAAAGTTTATTGAACGGACAAATGGATTTATAAATGAATGCATGCGTCATGGTCATCTTTCCATTTTAGCATAGGTACATTTTTCTCTTCTTCAGAAAATATTGTATTGCTATGGTACATCAAAACAAGAGAAAAGATATCAGGAAAAAAAAACCCAACATCTAAAATGTTGCTGCAAAACGCAATAAGGTGCCATAAAACAACCAGCAGTTTTGAAGAATTCTTCAAGGATAAAGCGTGGGTTGCATTGGATGGGTAGAGAAATCAGAGCAGAATAAACATGATACAAAATCAGTTTAGAGAAAACTGATAAAAAGAGTCCACTATACTTTTCAGTGGAGTTCCCAGAGAAATTCTAAACTTGAGAGTCCGGCAGGGCAGGTATCAGAGTGACTAAGGAAAGAATTGCTTGGGAGAACTACTAGGGCCTTTTCCCTCACTTTTCCCTCTCTCTCTTTGTCTCTGTCCCCGTGGTGGCTCTGTGGCTCTCAAGATGAAGTCTTAAGAGTGATTCACAAAGCAAAGAGGGATTATTTTCTTGGGGACAGGAGATGGGTGTGGTCCTTTGTGGGTTATCAGTTTCTTTTTTAAACTTGGCCCAACCCAAGGCGACTCTGAGATTCCAGGACAGACTCAGGGAGAGAAGGAAGAAAAGGGTGGGGAAAGCCACGTTCTTCTCATTTCTGCCTCCGAGGAATCCCTTTACTTTTCCTCCACTCAGCCAGATGTTTCACCCAGCAATTTCCGTTGTGCTAACTTGAAGAGGTTTCTGTGAACATCTGATCTGCCACATCAGTGGAAAAAGAAGTCAGAAACAGTGCTGTTAAAGTTATCTGGCAGGTGATTTTAAACCTAGCATCCTATACCCTGTACAACACTATTTGGAATAGAAACAAAATAAAGACATATATGTTATACACAATTTAGAAAGTTTATCACCCTGTGCACTCTCTGAAAAATGAAATGCTCTGGCAAGCCATAAAACGAATCCAAGAAGATGGAATGAGGAATAAGAAACTAGTGAACGAAGAACCTGAAAATAGCAAAACCAGAGAAAAACGGTTAGAAATATGACTGTGAAGCTTAATATAGTTAAGAATGGACTCTTAACCAAACAGAGGAAGGGACCTCCTGTGTCAAGGAGGAGGACAAAAAATAAATAATAAAAGGAGGACAAAAAACAGAGGCATAAGCACCCTTCTTGATTAAGTGGGGAGATTTTTGTAACACAAGCACACCATGTCAAGATGGAAAGTATATGGGGAACGTGGATGAATTCATGGGGAATAGGAACATAAAAATGAAGTTCCTGCAAAGGGACATTTAGATAAAAAACAGGACAGTTTGCCCCACTGGACCCTAGAAGAGCTTTGGATTTAGATAAATTTAGGTACCAGGAAGGAGCTTCCCTAGTAACTCAAGGGAAGCTAGCTTCCCTAGCTTGTAAAGAATCCGCCTGCAATGCAGGGAACCCCAGTTCATTTCCTGGGTCAGGAAGATCCTTGGAGAAGGGATAGGCTACCCACTCCAGTATTCTTGGGCTTCCCTCGTGGCTCAGATGATAAAGAATCTGCCTGCCACGTGGGGGACTTGGGTTTGATCCCTGGGTTAGGAAGATTCCCTGGAGGAGGGCACGGCAACCCATTCCAGTATTCTTGCCTGGAGAATCCTATCGACAGAGGAGCCCAGCAGGCTATAGTTCATGGGATGGCAATGAGTCAGACACGACTGAGTGACTAAGCGCGCTTGTGCATGCGCGCTTGTGCATGCGCACATACACACACACACACACACACACAGGTATCAGGAAATGGACAAGAGTCTGGAGGGGTTGTTTGAAATCTCTATAAAGAGTAGCTAGAGCCCAGGACAGTACTGCTGGCAGACCCAATCAGACATCTACTTACCACTCCTTCCTCCAGGAAGCAGAGACATAATTGATGGACATACTGAATTAGTGAGGTATTAATTAGGTGCTTGATGGAACCTATTAGTTTCCAAATAGGAAAAGGAGTATGTCAAGCCTGTATATTGTCACCCTGCTTATTTAACTTATATGCAGAGTACATCATGAGAAACGCTGGGCTGGATGAAGCACAAGCTGGAATCAAGATTGCTGGGAGAAATATCAATAACCTCAGATATGCAGATGACACCACCCTTATGGCAGAAAGTGAAGAGGAACTAAAGAGCCTTTTGATGAAAGTGAAAGAGGAGAGTGAAAACGTTGGCTTAAAGCTCAACATTCAGAAAACTAGGATCATGGCATCCGGTTCCATCACTTCATGGCAAATAGATGGGGAAACAGTGGAAACAGTGGCTGACTTTATTTTTGGGGGGTCTCCAAAATCACTGAACATGGTGACTGTAGCCATGAAATTAAAAGAAACTTACTCCTTGGAAGGAAAGTTATGACCAATCTAGGCAGCATATTGAAAAGCAGAGACTTTACTTTGCCAACAGAGATCTGTCTAGTCAAGGCTATGGTTTTTCCAGTAGTCATGTATGGATGTGAGAGTTGGATTATAAAGAAAGCTGAGCGCCCAAGAATTGATGCTTTTGAACTGTTGTGTTAGAGAAGACTCTTGAGAGTCCCTTGGACTGCCAGGAGATCCAACCAGTCCATCCTAAAGGAGATCAGTCCTGAGTGTTCATTGGAAGGACTGATGTTGAAGCTGAAACTGCAATACTTTGGCCACCTGATGTGAAGAACTGACTCATTTGAAAAGACCCTGATGCTGGGAAAGATTGAAAGCAGGAGGAGAAGGGGATGAAAGAGGATGAGATGGTTGGATGGCATCACTGACTCAGTGGACATGAGTTTGAGTAAACTCCGGGAGTTGGTGATGGACAGTGAGGCCTTGTGTGCTGTGGTCCATGGGGTCGCAAAGAGTTGGACACAACTGAGCGACTGAACTGACCTGAACTGTCCAGCACAGAGGAGGAGGGGATGGAGAATACAAGATTTCCAAGTTGGAACATTGTTTACTCTTAAAGAGAGGTCAATCTCTCCCAACCCCCTACAAAATTCTTTTTTTTTTTTTGCCCCCAGCTCCAGTATCCTGGTAATTCAAATTCTATTCTTTCCAGAAAGAAGATTGGAAGATACTTTTTTTTTGGAGCTAAAGACCCATGGATTTGGACATTTGGAAGCCTCATGACATCCCACTTACACAAACTGTCCACTTCAATTTTTAGTGCATTGCTCTTAAATGTGAACAGACAGACTTCTGGTTTTGGCCACAGGAGAGTGATGTTTTAGACTTACCCACCTGCTGGGTTTCCCTGGTGGTTCAGTCGGTAAAGAATCTGCCTGCAATGTGGGAGACCTGGGTTCAGTCCCTGGGTTGGGAAGATCCCCTGGGGAAGGGAATAGCTCCCACTGCAGTATTCTGGCCTGGAGAATTCCATGGACTGTATAGTCCATGAAGTTGCAAAGAGTCGGACACAAGTGAGAGACTTTCACTTCCACTTCACTTTCATCTGCTGTACATGACTGTAAAACTAGTTAGAATATATTTCAGGCTTTGGATAATAGACACAAGGCTGTGATCCTTGAGAGAAGGGAAACACACAAGGAGAGCAAGCAGCTTTCTGTCTGGGGACACTATTCTAGACACAGCATTAGGGAGAGAAACCTCAAGCAGAGAGATACAGCAACACTGGGGGGTCATCGGAAGCTGGAGCTCAGGGCTGCTTTTGTAGGTAGGAAGCATGGAAATGGAAGTGGAGGTGAGAGGGAGAGAAAAATATTTAATGAGATAATGGCCAAATGTTTCCCAAATTTGATAAAATACAGTCTCACAGATCCAAAAAACTTGAAAGTCACTCAATTGTGACTTTCAGGGAGTCACAAGGAGATCCAACCAGTCCATTCTAAAGGAGATCAGCCCTGGGATTTCTTTGGAAGGAATGATGCTAAAGCTGAAACTCCAGTACTTTGGCCACCTCATGCGAAGAGTTGACTCATTGGAAAAGACCCTAATGCTGGGAGGGATTGGGGGCAAGAGGAGAAGGGGACGACAGAGGATGAGATGGCTGGATGGCATCACTGACTCGATGGACATGAGTCTGAGTGAACTCTGGGAGTTGGTGAGGGACAGGGAGGCCTGGCGTGCTGTGATTCATGGGGTCGCAAAGAGTCGGACACGACTGAGCGACTGATCTGATCTGATCTTATCTGAGTGATGCTTGAGGCTGCAGGATAGTATCGATGGGGAGGAAAACCAGATTTTGTGGGGATAAAGAGTAAGTGAGTGGTGAGTAAACACAGCAGCTGGTGCAGATCACAAGTAGGAAGAGAAAGGACAGATGAAGATTGAGGGTGGGCAGCCAGTGCCTTTCTCATGCCCATACTCACCTCGATATCATTGGCACTAGGGATGGTTTCTTTTCTTTCTTTCTTTTTTTTTTGGTATTTTAATGTACTTTATGTATAAGGTCATTAAAAAAAATTAGTTTTCATTGGAGCATAGTTGCTTTACAATGTAGTGTTATTTTCTACTATACAGCAAAATAAATCAGCCACATGTCCCTTTGGACTTCCTTGGGAACATGCTGTATAATAGCACAGGGAGTTCTACTTAAGGCAACTGTGGTGACCTGAAAGAAATGGTTTCTTATGTTCAAGGCACTTTGATTCAAGCGGGGATCTTTAAGGATATTACGTGATTTGACTAGACAGAATCTCTGCAGGTGTCTCACCCTATTCATTCTTGTGTGTGTGTGTGTGTGTGCTCAGTCGCTTGGTTGTGTTCATTCTTCTAGTGACTACAAAATAAATTTCATGTGCTCCTGATGTTAGCTGGTTGAATCACTGCCATTTATTTTAGAAATATTTATATTTTAAAATGCACTTCAATGCCTGGATTGCTGTTAAAAAAAGTAAGGCCCCTCTGCTTAATTTAATCCCTAATTTCGGCTTAAGGACATTCTCCTAGAAAATTGATGCAAAACAGTGATGTGACAGATTTTACATTTATAAAAATAATGTGTGTACCTAATTAAAGGCTAATTTGAAAAACTGCTTTCTATTCCCTAATGATTTTGTTTCTTCTGTTACTGAAACCCCATAGCACTTTCCCACTTTTGTCTCCTTTCTTTTCCCCTCCTTTTGGTCTTATTTCCTTTCCTTTTCTTTTTTCCCCACTCTTTTCTCTCTTCTCTTCTATTACTTTCCCTTCTCTTCTCTTCTATCCCCTAACTCCCCCTCACTTTTTTCCCCCCTCTCCTCTTTTGTTTTTTTCTCCCCCGTCTTCCTTTCTTCCCTTTAAATCATCTCTTTTATTCAGTGTTTATCCTCAGGCTGTATGCTTTTTCAAGAGATGTTTTTGGAAGTAGGGTTGAGCTGGTTGTTAAGCTTAGGGCCTAATAATTAAGTGGTAGTCACTTCCCAAGATGAATGGGTGTTTAACTGATTTTCCAGAGTTTTTCCTTTTTTTTTTTTTTCTGCATACAAAACAATTTGTTTTTATTAGAGATATAAAAGAGGAGAAGGGGACGACAGAGGATGAGATGGCTGGATGGCATCATTGACTCGATGGACGTGAGTCTGAGTAAACTCTGGGAGTTGGTGATGGACAGGGAGACCTGGTGTGCTGTGATTCATGGGGTCGCAAAGAGTCGGACACGACTGAGCGACTGATCTGATCTGATCTGAAAATCACATAAAATTTCTATAATCCTATCACTCAGAAAGACACACATGAACACTGTCGCCAGGCAAATTTTTAAATGAGAATATTTTTAAATATAAAACATTTTTATAATCCACATTTCATCTTAAATATTTTGTAAAATTTTGATATTATTAAATAATTTTACAGTTTTTCAGGGGTTGCATAGTATTCCATCATTTGGATGTTCTATATTTTTTTGAGAATATTTCTTCTTTTTAAAAAATTAATTTATTTATTTTAATTGAAGGCTAATTACTTTAGTGGTTTTTGCCACACATTGACATGAATCAGCCACAGGTTTACATGTATCCCACTGTCCCAAACCCCCCTCCCACCTCCCTCCCCATTCCATCCCTTTGGGTTGTCCCAATGCACCAGCTTTGAATGCCTGTTTCATGCATTGAACTTGGACTGGTCATCTATTTCACATATGGTAATATACATGTTTCAATGCTATTCTCTCAACTCATTCCACCGTTGCCTTCTCCCACAGAGTCTAAAAGTCTGTTCTTTATATCTTTGTTTCTTTTGCTGTCTCACATTTAGGGTCATCATTACCATGTTTCCAAATTCCATATATATGCTTTAATATACTGTATTGGTGTTTTTTTTTTTTCTGACTTACTTCACTGTATATACTTCACTCCAGTTTCATCCACCTTAGAACTGACTCAAATGCATTCTTTTTAATAGTTGAGTATTATTCCATTGGGTATATGTACCACAGCTTTCTTATCCATTCATCTGCCGATGGACGTCTAGGTTGCTTCCATGTCCTAGCTATTGTGAACAGTGCTTCAATGAACATTGGGGTACACGTGTCTCTTTCAATTCTGGTTTCCTCGGTGTGTATGCCCAACAGTGGGATTGCTGGGTCATATGGCAGTTCTATTTCCAGTTTTTTACGGAATCTGCACACTGTTCTCCATAGTGGCTGTACTAGTTTGCATTCCCACCAACAGTGTAAGAGGGTTCCCTTTTCTCCGCATCCTCTCCAGAATTTATTGTTTGTAGACTTTTAGATAGCAGTCATTCTGACTGGTGTGAGATGGTACCTCATAGTGGTTTTGATTTGCATTTCTCTGATAACGAGTGACATTGTGTATCTTTTCATGTGTTTATTAGCCAGCTGTATGTCTTCTTTGGAGAAATGTCTCTTTAGTTCTTTGGCCCATTTTTTGATTGGGTCGTTTATTTTTCTGGTATTGAGCTGCATGAGCTTCTTGTATATTTGAGATTAATTCTTTGTCAGTTGCTTCATTTGCTATTTTCTCCAATTCTGAAGGCTGTCTTTTCACCTTGCTTATAGTTTCCTTCATTGTGCAAAAGCTTTTGTTTAATTAGGTCCCATTTGTTTATTTTTGCTTTTATTCCCATTACTCTGGGAGGTGGGTCATAGAGGATCTTGCTGTGATTTATGTCAGAGAGTGTTTTGCCTATGTTTTCCTCTAGGAGTTTTATGGTTTCTGGTCTGGATTTAGATCTTTAATCCATTTTGAGTTTATGTTTGTGTGTGGTATTAGAAAGTGTTTTAGTTTCATTCTTTCGAGTTGTTCCTTTTCGCTAAGGATGTCCTGCGGTTCTGCAGTCAGTTCGCTTCGTGGTAGCCTCCTCCACCATCCAGTCCTCATCTGTTTTGAACCCAGGAGGGCTTCACACAATTTTGAAGGGTGATGGGCCACCTCACTTGCTTAGCTTGTGGGTAGAAATTTTTATGTCTAGGGCTTGACTCTCCAGATCTCTCTTTTCCTTTGCCTTGATGATTAAATGGCAAGGGCGTGGGGCCAAGTTATAGAGGAAAGCTGGTCCATCCTGGAAACTTGCCAACATCTATAATGGACTTTGTGTTGTACCCATGAGGATTTGGGGCTGTTTGTTACTTCATGTAATCTAGCCAGTCCTAGCTATAGACTAATGACTGCATCATTAACCTTTAGCCTGGTGACTGGCTCACTGCATTCCACATGGTCCTTTAGTTCTTGTCTGTGAGTCCACATAGAATAATTTCCATGTAGAATAATAATCCTGATTTATGTTTTCAGTGGCAGGGATGGCAAGAAACTCCTGATATGGGACCATTAGGCAGAGCTTACAGCCTGCTGGGAGTTAGTAAGGTAAAGCCAGCCTCTTTCCAGACCCTGTTTCCCCACTTCCCTCCCCATTCATTGGTGATGTGCTTCCAGTCCCACCTTTATGTCCTGAAGATTTTCTGTGGAATTTTCTGCACTGAGAAATTAGTCATCATGTTTTGCAGTGTTGTTGCAAGCTGTGGAAGTGTGGGGGGATATGTGGCTTTTTCCCCTCATAACTCTACCTGTGCTGAAATCTTGTCTATTTCCTCCTGAGAATCACTCTGGAACATTATGTGTGAAGAAGATTTATTCCAGTGGAGCAGATCTTTATATCTGTAGTCTGTAATTCATATCCGTAACTCTGTGGAATCCATGTGTAGGTATTTTTCCACACACTCATGTGCTTTCATTTCTTTCTTATAATTTTACTTAAAAATCTTCTTATGAAGATTTCAATCACAAGGGAAGAAGAGCATGACTCAAATGGACTTAAATCATAAAGCAACTCACAGAATGGCTCATGGGACAGGAAAACTCATTCAGGAGTCACAGGTGTGGCCTGACCCAACAGTTCTGTGCTCACTTAATAAATGGCTCTTTCCATGTCTCTGTTCTGCCTTCCGTGGGGCTAGATTCAACCTACAACTGCCTTTTCTGCAGCCAAAAGGTGGTTGCCAGTAGTATTCAGGGCTACTTGCTCCCCTATCTACCCTGCATGTGAATAAAAGGGTCTTTTGTGGGCACAGTTTCAGAAGGAGGAAGTTTCCTTTCCAGAAGCCCTCAGCAAATGTCTTTTCATGACTCATTGATCCAAACTGAGTTGCTTGACCTTACTGCCCTTTGCTCAGGTGGTACGTTTTGCTGGCTATTTTTGGCCAATTATTGTGGGTCTTGGAACAGAGTCAGTGCCACCCCTAACACCTGGGTGAAATATGACAACAGTGATGGCTGGAAGGAAAGATCTAGAGCTATTGACAAGGGAAACTGGAGAATGACACTGGAGGGTCAGCCAACAATCGACCTCAATGGCTTCGCTTTTCTTTCTCTGGCTCTAAATGAAGCCCTCTTCCTCTGAGTCTCCTCACTGATCTTTTGTGATAAACTCAGGCATTGCTGTTGCATGGAATTTTGATGGAGGTGAGAACAAGGTGCCAATAAGGGATCTGGCTAAGTGAAAAGGAAAAGAGCGTTTGGTAAACCTCCCTTTAAATTCCACAGAGTGTTTGCTTTTAACAAACAAACAAGCAAATGAGAACGCATCATGACCACATAAAACACACATACCTCCAGTAGCCTGCAGGACCTCAAAACCTGTAATGTGTCTCTTCTGTGGTGTGCATCTTCCTGATTCAAAATGACAGGAGTTGTTTATATGATGTACCAGCTCCCAATGGGGATGGCTCATTATTCAGTTCTAACCTTCTTCTAATAATAAGGAAACAAGCAATCTAGGGAAAGAAATGATCTGTTTGAGTGTTTGTTTCTCATAATGGGTCTTCCCAAACACTTGGCAATTATTAGTTGATCCTCTCAGTGCCCCTGTGTAATGAATACCTATGTATACAAGGCGTGGGGTAGACACAGTCAACTGACCAAGGCCCCTCCATGAATTAATGTCAAAAACAAGGACCTGGACTGTTAGGCTCACAGCTCCAGTACCAGTCATCTTAGAGCAGTGCCAATTAACTTCTTTTCCTTCCCAGAGGGGAAACGTATGCACGGCCAAGCAGAAGCAAATATATTTTGTTCCATTTCTGCTTGGCACCAGTGAGTATGCATTCGAAGGACATCATATGATGACTTTACTAAGACATTGAACAAAAGCAGCAATGTGGCCAGCAGAGAGGGCAAGGTACTCCTGCACTGGGATAATGAAATTATTGTCCTCATTCCTTCTCAAACATCATTTACTGACAACTCTTAGGATGCCAGCCATTGTATTAGTCCCAGTATAGGAATGCCACATGCTCCCTTTGAGAGATAACAGAAGACTTTGAAACTATGAAGGACTTGGACAAAATAATTTGGTCACCTTCCAAAGGGTTGGATTAATTCTACAGATGAATTAGATGCAACCCCTACCTTGTGGAACATTCTCTTCACTAGGGTAGATATAAAAGCCCAATAATTATGCTATAAACAAAAATGTAATAAATGTGGTAATAAAGGTATTTGTATTTTACTGTGGAAAATTGGTGAGGGCCAAGAAATCTTCTGGGTGGAAAAATCATCACCTAGAAATCCCTGGAGGGTGTGCCATTTTTATCTGGGCCCAAATTTATGAGGATTTAAAGGATAAGGGGAGAAGAGAAAAGGTTTACTAGTGAAGAGATGAGTTTTACAGAATCCCAGGGGTGGGAAGACATGGTTGTTATATAAGTAATTGTATTTGGCTGCAGTGTAAAGTTTGAAAGGAAGTAATGGGGAAGAGAGTCCCTGGGAACAAAGGTTTAGAAACATAAACCGTTCTGAGTGTCAAACTAAGGCATGTGGATTTAATCCACATGGAAATGTAGGACTGTTCAACACTTTGTAAATTTTATAGCTGCCATTTTGTCTCATGAAATATCCCTTAGAGCTCATGTCAGGTGGAGCACTGCTGGCTGAAGTGTGGCCCAATGTCAGGCTAGCCCTGACACTTGTAGCTCCTGTTCTGCAGCTGAAGTGCAAGTGTTCATGGGGCAGAGCTGAGGCACGAGCCTGGGAAATGAGGCATCAGGAAGCGGCAGCTGAGAGAGGGTTGAGGATGGGGGTCCTGAAGGCAATATGGAGAGATGTCCTCATGTCTCACTGAGGTACAGGAAAGCACAAGTGATTCTCTTTGGTATTCTGGATTCCTGTGAGTTACAGAGAGCAGCCTGGGACCAGTGGTTGGCCTGAGAGCAGATGACCTGGGTCCTAACTCCAGGCTTGAGTATCACCTACCTGTGTGGTTCTGGGCAAGTCCTCGGGAAAACCAGTTTCCTCATCTGTAATGAGCAATGGGACCATGTCAGCATTTTCTAATGTGAGTTCTCTGAACAATTAGTAACAAAGAATAACCGATTAGAAAAAAAGAGTCTGTGGTTGAATACGTTCGGGAAACGCTGCAGGCTCACTTGTACGTTGGGCATCATGAAGTCCAGCGATATGTTAAAGGCAGGCAGTTTCACTCTGTCGAACTTACTTTTCCCCAGACTTCTCTGCTCACAAGAATCTGACTTATCTCTTCCTTCCATGCAATACCCCTTGGCTGCCTATGGAACATCTGGGGAAATTCTGGAGTAGATCATTTTAAGGAAAGGACTGTCTTCACATTCTCTGATCCTGTGTTAACTGTGAAGGTTTCTTCTCAGTTTTGGATTTTACAAATCCAAAGGAAGTCTTCTCCTCCAGTCTGATTGAGGGAATTCCTACCTGTAGTACAGGATTGGCCATCACCCCTCAATCAACTTTCAGAATCGAGGCAAGAAGTTTTTTAAAAGTGTTTTTTAAAAATGCTTTGAGATCCTTGAGGAAGGAGATCCCTGGTGGATTTGTCATATGACTTCATTAGAAACCTTGTATGCTAAGAAGCCTTTGACTTCACCTCCTAGTTTGGAATCATCATATTTCTAACGTTACTCTATTAACCAGGAAAGAGCTGAGGGATTATTTTTTTATTCTTCTTCTCTCTCTTTTTTTTTTTGCATCTATATATAATGTAATTTAACCTAGGAAAAAGACACTGATTGTCTGTCCCACAGGACTTAATTAACTCCCAGCTTCACAGTGAGCCACAGAAATAATAAGAAAAGGAAAAGTTCGGGTGTTCCATACCTGTCCACTTCTACCTCTGGTGCATAATGAGATGTCAGGAGAGGTGACACTGACGAGATGTGTAAAACACGCTGATTGCAGGAGGCGGCCAGCTGCCTGCTCAGCTCCTGGGAACCCTGGCCAGGCTGGAGGAACTGCGGACCCAGAGAGCACTACTTTTCTTCAGATGACAATTTCCAGCATCCTTCCCGCCCACCACCCTGCCATCTGAGCAGTGCTTTTGTTAACCTTTAGCTCTGCCTTCTGCACCCTGGTCGGATGTTATGACAATTGTCATAGGGCAGATGTTATGTTTATTAAGCTGCCTGTAGCAAATCCGGATGAACAGTGCAGGGTTCTACCAGCCAGCCCTCAGGGGAGCCCATTAAGAAATTTCAGGGCTAATAAAAATCATGCTGGATGAAATTGCAATCCTCTGGTGCCACTCTCGGATGGGTTGAAACTGGTTTTAAATTTTCATTGGGGCAGGGACTGAAGGTTTAAACTGGGTCCCTTGTCCCAGTAGCCCTCAAAGTTGCACCTTCCTAACTCAGACTAGAAAAGTGCAGGGAGAGGACATGCTTGCCTCTCTCTTTGTGTGGGGTTTCTGTACATTTTAGATAGGAATTCATGCATGTTTCTTGCATGCTAGCAATGGGAGAGGCTCTGGAAAAAAGCCTCACTCTGCTGAGTGGCATGAAATTTGGCCACAGTTCAGGTCCTCTAGCTTCATACTGGTTGAAGCCTTCAGCATCCAGGCCTGAGGTGGATGGTGCCTTGAAAATGCAAGGGAAACAATTTTTGGTTCCCTGTCTAGGTAAAAGTGTTCTAAAACTTCCCTGTCCTGGTAGCTTCACGAAATGGAGATTCTGTAGTTTTCTTGGAGAGCCATTCCAGCATGGCAATTCATCTTCACCCTATATCCCATCCAGTCCAGGGGTCATGGTTTCAGAAAGGAGTTCTTCGTTCCTTTGTGGAATCTGTTTTGCTTGTGGGCTTCCCTGGTGGCTGAGACCTTAAAGAATCTGCCTGCAATGCAGGAGACCCACCTTCAGTCCTTGGGTCAGGAAGACCCCTGAAGAAGGAAATGACTACCCACTCCATTATTCTTGCCTGGAGAAGTCCATGGACAGAGGAGCCAGGTGGACTACAGTCCATAGAATGGCAAAAAGTTGGACTCAGCTGAGCAACTAACACTTTCACTTTCTTCTGCTTTTAGAATTCACCATTTCATCTGGATAGGTAAATTGTTTTTAAACGTTAAAATGAAACAGCCAAGTTTATAATTGCTGTTTGAGGGAAGACTGAAGAAAATGGAAGGAAAAATGTAATAGGGAATTTCAGTAGCAGGTATGATACCATCTAGGGTGATACATTCTGTATTTTCCTGAAAGAAGCACTACCGAGGGAAGGAGGTAACATTGACTGAATACTGACTCCTTGTCAGGGACTGAGTGAAGTCCTTTATTTGAACTACCTGTTCAATCCTCAGAACAGAGCTGCGACATGGTTACTGTAATTATCTCCAATTTTGTTTGTTTGGCTGTGCCGTGGGCATGCAGGATCTTAGTTTCCTGACCAGGGATTGAATCCATTCCCCCTGCGTTAAGAACAAAGAGTCTTATCCACTGGAACACCAGGGAAGCCCCTACCATCTCCAATTTACAGATTCATAAAGGCTCAGGGAGCTTCTGTAGTTTGTTTCAGGACTCACAGCAGGTAAGTGGCAGAGCAAAGACTCAAGAACAGAAGAATTCCAGAGCCTGTACTATTACCAAAATAATAATTTTAATAATAATAGAATAGTCATTTAGCAATATTACTAAAATAATAATTCTTTTTGAAAATAATTTCAAGAAATAAGCAAGGAAAGCTGTCCTCTTTTATAAGCAATTCTCAAAATGTGAAGCTACAGTATAAATTTGTGGATCTCTGGGTAGTGGAGAAAGTATGAGTATACGAAAATGTAACTCTCAAGCTTCAACCTTGGCTGGGAGCATGGGTCTACTTCTGGCCCCTCACCCACCACGGCACCTTCAACCCCGGCCTTCTTGTGGGCATTGACTTACCACTAGTGTTCTAGATCCTTCTAGTGAGATTTTCTGCTTCCACTATCCTCCGACATGCTCTTATGTGGACTTGCGTTTGTTTATGCTGGTGGGGGCTCGGTATTTATATTTTATAACTACTATAGAAATAAAGGTTTATTGAATGAATGCATGAGTGAACATCATTAAAGCTGATGATCACCAGATAGAATGTTATGCGTGCTTAGCTGCTCAGTCGTGTCCGACTCTTTGCAACCCCATGGACTGTAGCCCACCAGGCTCTTTTGTCCATGGGATTTTTCAGGCAAGAATATTGGAGTGGGTTGCCATTTGCTTCTCCAGGAAATCTTTCTAACCCAGGGATCGAACTCACGTCTTCTGTGTCTCCTGCATTGCAAGCAGATTCTTCCCCTGCTGAGCCATTAGGGAAGCCCACCAGATAGAAACCAGGTCTCAAAAGTTTCACTGTGAAACTTTCAGAAGCTGTTATTGAGACTGGAGACATTGGGGAACACAGAAGCCTCCTACTCTTACCAAAGACATAAATTATACAAACAGTGATTTACTCAGAAAGGCCTTCCAAGTTCAGAGGAAGGCATTTGGCCTTCCAAACAATAATAGTTTCGCCATTTGTCAACTGTGTTTTCCTGAGGGTTACTGAAATAGAGATCTGGGAATTCTCTGGAGATGCAGTGGTTAGGAATCTGCCTGCCAATGCAGGGGCATGGGTTTGATTTCAGATGTGAAGATTCCACATGTTGTGGAGCAACTAAGCCTGTGAGCCACAGTTACTGAGCCAGCTTGCCCTAGAGCCCATGCTGTACAACAAGAAAAGCCATTGCCGTGAGAAACCTGCGCACTGCAACTAGAGAAGAGCCCCTTCTTGCCACAACTAGAGAAAGTCCACGTGCAGCAATGAAGACCTAGTGCAGCCACACATAAATAAATAAATGAAAGAAATAGAGATCTGCTTGACAGGTGATTTTCATGATATCTTTCTGAACTGTTTCATTAAGTTTTGATAATGTGGGCAATATTTAGTAGAAATGACTAATTTCTGCAGTACAGAGAGAACATTGTGATTTCCTTTGCCATGCTTATTATCTTAGTGAAGTAATTGGAGACTAGACCTGTAGTTCCAGAACATTCAGCTTAATTTTCTTTTTTTTAATTTTCTGGGAAATGAGGCTTTTTTTTTTGCTTTTATTTAAAAACATCTTTTCAAGTTCTTTTTATTTTCTTTATTATCATTACACCGGGTCTTAGTTGTGGGACTTGGGATCTCTGATCTTCACTGTGGCATGTGGGATCTTTTAGTCATGGCACTCAAACGGTTAGTTGCAGCATGGGGGATCTAGTTTCCTGACCAGGGATAGAACCAGGGTCCCCTACATTGGGAGCATGGAGTCTTAGCCACCGGGCCAACAGAGAAGTCTCGAGACAATGTGTCTTGTAAGCTAAGTTAGGGATGATGGGTGCTATTGTGGGGGACACACGGGGGTCATAATTTTTAGGCACTTCCCAATATCACAATGCACCTAATTCCCATTTCTGTCTTTCTACTATTTTGGCTGCTCCATTTAAGTGCTTAGTATACAAACCAAAACAAGACAAAATACCTTTTCATCTTATTGAAAAGAGGATACATACTTAGAGTAGACAATGTAAAACAAGATAATAAAACAGACAAAAAAGATCTTCTATAATTTCAGCATTCAGTTGCTTTGATCCTGGCCAAAGGAATGTTGGCCAGTGAAGTCATGAGCCAGGAAGGCTTTCCCAGCTCCTCCACCTCATAACCTTCAAGCTGGAGAGAGATGGCCACTCCTGATTTCAGTGTCTGCAGGTATTGAGTGTACAAGTATGGTACTTGCGTGAAGTAATTAAAAGGCTTTCTCTGTATGTTGAATGAATAAATTTGAAAGGGTCGTAAGTTCAATTTTGGCAATGTGTGGGGTGATATATTTATGACTATATATCTATCCATAAAGTACATCATTTGAGACAATATTTAAGACTTTGTTTTGTCCTAAGAAATCATCCTTTTCAGAAATCAGCATCACAGAAAACTGACCCAGCTCTTTACTGTGTTATGCACTTTGAAGACACAGTTGGAAGAGCAGTGCGATTGGCCTATTGAAGGTAATATATTTATTGGGACCTATTTTTCCTTAACTTTTAAAATACACAATTTCAAATATACTAAAGTAGAGAGACTAACATAATAAATGCCATGTACCCATCTCCCACCTTAAATGGCTCTCAACTTTTGTTTTTTAACAAAACTTGAAGATTATTTGATACAGGTTACCTTTGAAAGCAGAATCTGCTGGTGGGATTTTTAAGGATGAAGGTAGTTTTTAACCTGGGAATCTCTCATAGTTTAGTATTTCACACAGGGTATAAATGCTGTGAAAAGGATGACTATGTTTCACATCTATTTGAATTTATAGGAACATGAGGCATCTGGGGTTTAGATTAAAAATGGTCTCTATATAAAGTTGTCCTTTGAGCTTCCCTCTCTCTCTCTTTTTTTTTTCAATTTATGTCTTACTTTCTTATTCAACTTCTATTTAAGTTCATAAAATCCAAAAATCTCCAGGTATTATATATTTGCATTTTATAATGGAATTCTTGGAGACTCAACGGTTATAATGACATAAAAATAGGCGGTGATGATTTTTATTTAAGAGTTGGACCATGCTTGGTACCCCACCAAATCCCATTGCCTGACCAACTAAATGACCATTTATTAGCTTTAAAACAATAGTAGCTTGTTTTAGTAGCTACTTAAAATAGTAGCTTCAGTATATGGACCTGTCATATGTGATGGGCATATGGCATATGACTATTTTGTACATGTTATTTTCATAGCACATTGAGTAGACATTAGCTCCATTTTGCAGGTCAGGAAATGATGCTTCTGAAAGTTGAGAGGCTTATCCAAGGCCCCATGGCTAAAATGTTGGTCCTGGGATGTGAAACTTCCTCTTCACCATGATGCTGCATGCTAAATAAGTGACTAAAAATGATTGCAAATGGTATGTGGGGGGTGAAGAGAAGACAGGATGGGAAAAGGACGGAGTAGCATGAGTTAATCAAAAGAAATGTTTCATTAAAATCTCATGTCTAGTGGAATTAGAGCAACACTCTGTGAGTTTAGTTTAACTTTATGGGCATAGCTGGATTTCCTAAGGAACAAAAAGTGTTTCAGTTTTATTCTGAAAATTTTGCCCCCCTCCCCCAAGCAAGATTCTTTTCCTAGCCTATAACTGTTTCCCTGGCCCTGGAATTTGGAAAGGCTCTGATAAAAGGGAGGGGCTTCACTCATTCCCACCTTGATTTTGTCTGAAAAGATGTCTAATGGAATAGAACAAAGAAACAGGCCAAACAAGGGAAGAAAAGGACTCGGGAGCAGATGTTCTCAGGCTGGGAGGTGACGTCTGCAAGTCAAGATGGCAGCCCAGTAACCACGGGCTACAGACGCGCCAAGATAAATGGTTGACCCCGGCCTGTGTCAGCCCACGATTGATGCCACTAACAGTCCTACTGCCTTCCCAATGAGTTTTTTTTTAAAAAAAATCTTTGATAGAGTGTGTTATCTAGTTACTGGCATGAGGGCAATAGCCCGGAGGGGTGAAGGAAAAGGAAAGAATAAAAGGTCACTCCAGGAGGACAATCTCTGTTGGACTAAATGAGAAAAAAGGATCTGACTCCAAAGGGGAGGAAATAAATAAATAACAGTAATAGCAGCTGCAAGGTGCTTGGATGGATAAGTGAGATGCGGTCCCTTTGCTTCCCTTCCTTTATATTCCTTCCTTCCTCCCTCTCTCCTCCTCCCTCCCTTTCTTGCTCTCTTCCTCTCTCTCCCTCTATTTTCTTTCCTCCTTACTCTCTCTCTCTCCTTTACATCTCCCCTTTTAAAAAAAAATTAACATAGGCCTTGAGCTGTTCTAGAGAATTTCCTACATGTAGCCATAGATTTTGTTTTTTTCCCTTGAACTTTTCTAATGCTCTGATTGGGATTGTTAAGTCTTAAAAAAAAAAATGTCTAGGAGAGGTGAAATTAAAGGCCTTAATAGCCTCCCACTTTGTCTGTAAAAGAATGACAATTCAAGTGTAAAAGGTACAAAACAAATAACATGAGATTCCTCTAGATAACAGGAAATACGTCATTATAATATGGTATTATTAACTGTTTTGTGATGGATATATGAATTCAATTCTGTAACAACTGTCTCGCCTCCCACCCCTGACACACTCAACCCTGAAGGGTGCCCACATGCATAGTTTTTTCACAAACACCTATATATACTTTTTTTGGAGAGGCAGGAATATAATTGCTTTTACTCAGTATTGCTGCATGCCCTGAATTCTACTTCGTGATAACAGAATCTTTAATTGGCTCATTTAGTCTTGAAGGACATTTTTCAGAGGGAAAAGAAAAGGAGAACTGAGGTTTTGTTTTGTTTTTTCCCTAAAAGATCATGGCTTTAATTATGAATTTTTGCTTTTTACTTGATCTGGAAAAACCTAGTTTTTTTTCTGCCCTCATCAAGTGTTTGTAGAAGGTAAAATGGTTTCAGGGCCAGAAGCCTGAAGACTGGGTTGGACCTATGACATTAATACTATCCTTTGAGAGGAATCATGTTGGATATAAAAATATTGTTCCTCAAAAGCAGCTCTGGAAAGAGCAGAGACATATACTGTAGGCAGAATCCATCCTCTGGATGGCCAGAGCAGTTTAACAATTTGACTTCCTGGCCTTATGACATTGGCTCTCAGTAGCCAGTGCTGGATAGGGTCATCTTTAGTTGGCACAGGTTGGAGGACCTGTTTTGCCATGTTTTCCTCTGTCAAAGGCATCTAAGTAATGCTAAGAGATGAGTATTGTTGTTGGAAATTGTGGTTTCTAGTCTCTGCCAAGACCATCTTACTAAGAGTTCCAAGGCTTGATTTCTCAGAGCCATCATTGTCCTCATGTACATGAAGACGCTAGTGCTTCACAGCATTTTTCTGCAAAGGTTTTTAAATTTAAATGAGTCTGCAAATGTGAAAACCCTCTGAAAGTACTGCAGTGCTACTCAATTGTCACAACCCCTGTATCAGTGTGGATTCCATTGTTGTATGGAACTGGTGGTTGGCTGTAACATGTTACTTGTAGAATAGAGCAGTGACATGATAGCTCCTGTAAATTTCCACAGGATTGACTGAAGTGGGAGCAAGGTAGAGGAATGAAATTTTAGGGCTAGCAGAAAAATATGTAATGCATTACTTTTTTTTTGGTTTTTAGTAGTTTCTAGCTTGGCACCATAAAATATATGTTGTACAATTTTGCTTGCTTATAGAATTAATATATTTGATATACTAAATTTAAAAGTAATATTTATTTGTCAAATATTTGTCTCTTGACATAGTATGATATATAAATTACATAGACAAATGTACAGATCTTAAGTGTATTGTTCATTGACATGGATGTACCATGAAGCACACACTCAAAATCAAGTTATGGAGCATTTTCATCATCCCAAAAAGATGATTTCACTTTTTTTTTGCCACAAATAGTGATGCAACAACTGAAATCTATCTTCTCCTTGTTTTTATTTAAGGAAAAGTATGAGAAAAGCAAGAAGTAAATCCCTGGTATAGGTCAGACACTGAGTTGGTCTTCATATATATTAGTTAACTATATACTTTATAATTATAATGGCCCCTGAAGAATCTTCATTTTATGGTTGAGGGACTGAACTTCAAAGAAATTATGTGACTGCCAAGGTCACACAGTGAGTAAATGGTGAAGTTGGGATTTGAATGCATGCTGCTGCCTTCCAAAGCCTTTTTTTTTTTTCCCCTTCTTCAACTGTTAAGTTGAAATGATTCTTAAGATTTGGGGACCCAAGGGTCTTCCACAGAATCAGAGGTATTGCAAGTCTACATTTTCAGGAAAAAAGAGCTAAAGAAAAAGAACTTTTTCCCTATGAGGGGAGAAAAGTGATTGGTTGCAACTTTTGATTGGTGGAGCTCTGTTTCTGGGGTTATATTTTCCCCATCACTTTGGATTTCTGAAAACTGTGCCATTCTTGAGACTGTTTGTACTGCCCTTGGTTGTTCTTTAAGGCATAGGTTCCTCACGTCTGGACACAGAGCAGTGAGCCCTGGTCCCAGCCCTGCGTCGTGCTTTGTCCTGGAGCATCCTCCCTGCCTTCTCTGCACGTCTCAGTTTTCTCATCTGTAAATGGGTTGATAAGATAGACTCCTCACATGCTGGTTGTGAGGCTCTTCCAGGGTTATGACAGCGCAGGTCTTAGTGCAGTGCCCAGCATCTGATGAATAGTGTTCAACTGGTATTTACCATTATTGTTGTTGTATTTGCCATTCCTTCCAGTCTCATGCCTTCTACCCTGAAGTTTCAATCGGTTTGGTTTTTATTTTGATGTTTTTCAAATTCAGATCAGTTGAGAGTGCTCCCCAAATGGGGAGGATCTGAGAGAATAAGGAAACCACTGAGTCAGGGACTGTGCTGGGCACATGCCTTGCCTCATCCCTGGAGTGCTTTTTGGTCCTGTGGCTGGAGTTCTTTGGTGATGCCCCGACACCCCCTGCAGCCACCACTCTGCCTGGTACTTGCTCTGATACTCGTTTTCTTCTAGATGATGTGCCCTGGGGGGCAGTTTGGGTGCCCAGCTTGACACCTGACATTAGTAGGTGCTGCCCCGCTATCTTTTGAATAAATGGCATTTCCAGATTTCATTCCTGGACCAGACTTCTCGTCTATTTTTCTTGGTGGGGGGATGAGGGATAATGTAGGAGTTAATTTTCTGGACAACCAAACCATTGTCCTTAAAATACTGAGCCATGTTTATTTTGGATGCTATCTTCTAGAACAGAGCAAAGGCTTTTCTGACTTTTTGACCGACTCTGAAGTGAAGTGAAGTGAAGTCGCCCAGTCGTGTCCGACTCTTTGCGACCCCATGGGCTGTAGCCTGCCAGGCTCCTCCGTCCATGGAATTTTCCAGGCAAGAATACTGGAATGGGTTGCCATTTCCTTCTCCAGGGGATCTTCCCAACCCAGGGTTTGAACCCAGGTCTCCTGCATTGTAGGCAGATGCTTTTACCGTCTGAGCCACCAGGGAAGTCCTGACTGACTCTAGGGAGCAGAATCAGAAGTTTCTTGGATGCTTCTGGGTCATTAGCATAAACCTCAGTGAGTTTACTTTTTAGAAATAACACTTCCACCAGAGGTAGTATTGAAAAAGCAGAAGGTGTGTGCTCTTTGCCAACGGCCACGAGCACACTGGCCTTTTGTCTTTGCTGTTCAGACTGCAGGTGTCTGTCAGGCCGGGCCGCTGTCAGCAGCCTCCACTTCCTTCTGATCTGTCCTGTTCTCTTCTTCATTGACTGCGCAATTTTGGCAGATAGATATGCAAAATCAATGTAAAGCAATTCTGAGTGCAACGTTGAAAGATACTTCTTGAAGAAGTTCATGAGCTTGTGTGTGAATCTTGTGAAATTAACACTTGCTCCCCCCGCCCCGCCCCCCTCCACCATTTCTCATTAATCATCTTCATGACTGAGGGATGCATCTTCTACCATGGAGACCTAATCTCGTGATCTTAGAGGACCAGAGCCAAGTGCTATATGTTACTTACACTTCTGCTGCTTCTTCTTTTACATACTTGACACAGATAACTATAGTTACACAGGTTTCCCCAGAGAGAATCATTCTTGTTTATCACTAAGTTTTTACTTCACGCTCTCACGTTTATAATGGGAAATATGCTAAGATGAAAAATAAATTGATAATACAACCTGTGCCTTTTGTTAAATAATAGCTATCAAAAGTACATTCTGATGCACTCAAGATTGACAAAAATTATTAGAAAAATTCTGCCCATTGTATAACTTTGAGAAATACTTTAAAAGTCATGTAACATGTGAGAATAAGGAAACATACAAAGATTCTATTTGGTACTTAAAAAAAAAATTAGAGTCTGATTATATTTGTTTTTTTCTTGCTATGAAAATAGAATCTAGTAATGACAAAGTATCTTTGGACAAAGAGCCCACCCTTCCCACTTCCTCCTCCTCCGGTGGTAACCTCTGAATTACTGTCATGCTTTGGAGTCCTTCTCAAGCCTTTCTGTTTTTGGTGTTGTAGAGGTGGCCCAACTTGGTTTGGTAAATGAAACTTTACATTGTGTGTGATTTCTAGGTCACAGATTCTGAACTTCCTTTTCTTTGTAACTAAGCTTCTGTCTGCATTCCTCAGAGGCATTCCAGATTAGATTAGAAATTTTGCTTCTACTTTTGCTGGGTTGGGGAATGCCTCAGGCAAAGAATACCCCTAAATTCTCCAGCATAACAACAGCCTTAGGGAAAGGGTGGAGGTCCTGAATTTCGTACTGATATTGACATCTGGGCATGCTTAAGGTCAAGAATCCATACAGGATCACGGAACATAGAAGAGTGCTCTTAGGACTTTGGCAGGAGATCCAGAAGAGACCTGCTTTGTTTGAATACATCATGGAGTTGGAGGCTCAGTGGACAGACTGTGCAGGAGTGGGGTATGTGTAAATATCCATTTATGTCAGGCTCATTCACTCTTCGTCCTCTTTCTCCCTTCTTCAACAAGTCAGTGTTCCGAAAGCCTTCTTTGGCAAAGAGTAAAGAGAGGAGAGTAGCTTTCTTGACTTGGTTAATGATGGATTCACTCTCATTCAGTGAACCATGATTTTAGCTGAGAATGCAGGCCATCTTCTCAATCTCATCAATTTGTTCACTGTGCTCTCTTTGGAAAAGGTTTGTTTAATGGCCTTGCCAACAACACAAGTATTTTCGTCTTGCCTTTTGAAAGGGTTGACTTTTTTTTTCCCTCATGGCCCGCTCCTTTGTCATAACTCCACATTCTCAGACCCGTCCTTACAATCCAGGTTACTGTAGAGCAAAGAGGTTCATTAATGTGTTCCTGCTAGACTTGAAAACAATTAGAGCCGTGACTAGGAGGAGTTCAAGGGGACCCCCCAAATCCTGAAACCAAACAGACATCACAGGGCAGGGATAGCAGGTAAAGAGGTTGCTATAAACACTTTCTCTTGAAAGCTGTGTCTTTTCAATAAACACACCGTTAGGCCCTAGCAAAATATTTCCAGTTGGCGTCATGGGTGGTGCAGTGCTGGAAGCTGTTAGCTCATGCTCAGTTAAATTTCAAATGTCAAAGCTCATTAATAGTGATTTTAGCCAAAGACAGCTTGTAAGGAGCTGTGCAAACTTAACTTCCTCAAATAAAAGGAGAAGAAAGATGACCATTTAACATTGCTTTTCCTCCCCCTGCTTTCTTCACCTCCGCTTCGAGTTTGTTTTTGGTTTTATTGACAGTAGGTTTCAAGTTTATATTCTGCATTTCCCTTAATTTGCCTTGTCCTTTTATCCCCCCCTTGGGAAATAGGCCTATTACAAAGGTGTCGCGATGTTTCTTTGAGTTTTAGGAGGAGTGTTTTGTCTGTTTGAAGCGGGCCTGGAGGAGTCTGTGAAAGTGTTAAAGCAGACGGTTCAGCTTTTGAGAGACAGAAACACATTGGGATATGATTATGTGTTCAGATGCTGTTTCCAGCCTTGTCTGAATACAAATGTCAAAGGAGATTCTTTTTACACCAATAACGATGCTTCAAATTAAAATAGGAATACAAGCTGTATCCTCATTATTTGAGGTCTGGTCAGGTCTCACCACTCTGGTCACCACTCTGGTGACCACTCAGCTTTCAAATCAAATGAAAACCAGGAAAAAATTTTTTCTAACCAGAATTTACTTGTGCAGTTGTGATTGTGGGGTGGCTTGCTGAGTTAAATTCTGTGAAAAACAAATTCATTAAGTCACCAGTTACAAATTTGACATCAACTTGGCCACCTATATAGATCTTGGATTTTACTAGCAGCAGGGTTTACTATGCTCTCTTCCTGAATCTTGCAGAGGTTTCCTGGGTGTCATGTAAGCAACACCTGATTTTCAGCTTTGGTGCAGGAGGCCTGACTTACCCAGGGCAAATGTCTCAGAGGTGATCTAGGTGTGGCTGGCTCGAAGTTTCTTTTATTGGACCCTGTGACTACAGTTGTCTTGAGGAACTTGAGCTTGGACTGCACTGAGGTTTTCGTGTGACTCCAATCAGAGTAGAGGTGGAGAATATGGGTGGATGAATATGTAGGGTGAGTGTGTATCAGGGGATGGTGTTGAATCAGGAATTTCTTCTGAAAATTTATGACAATTGCCTCTTGGGGTGAACATGGGTCCCAATCAGAAGTTTATGAGCCCTGTGTCATTTTCCATTAAAATAAAAGGAATTTTAATTCCCCCCCTAAAACGTTTGTTTAGATTTTTAAAAACGCTTACTGATTTGGACAAACGTTGTTATGCTGAACAGAGATCATTAATTGTGAACAGTCCATCTTCTTGAAATAAGAACCCAGTTTCATTATTAAATGGATGGGTGTCCAGTTATTGTTTATAGATTTTGATGATATTTGATTTCCAGGTAAAGGCTTTAATAACATGAGATCATGTTGAGTAGACTATTTGGTTCAGAGTATTAAAAGTTTGCATGATTTCTTTTTAAAAGTCAAGTAATTACATTTTCTGTAAGCAGGATCATGATCTGGGAAGTATTTCTAAGTATACTCTTTTAGCTTTTATCTTTTCTATCTTCTCTCATAAACATCCAGATTTTGCCCTTCTGAGAAAAGAAACAAGCGTATGCAATATTATAAGAATTGGCTTTTATGTTGGTTTCTTCTAGACAGTGAGCTTCCTGAGAGCAGGGAATTATGTTACTTATCATTTTATCCTTGGGGCTTAGCACAGTACCTGGCTCAATAAATGTTTATTGGCTGAATATAGTAAAACTTCATTAATTGATACACTAACAAGACTGTAGGTGGAATATTTAACTTAAGAAAAAAAATCAATTTTATGGACTTTAGCACATTAATTATTTGCATGTAAATGGAAGCTGCAAATTACAAATAAGTGCTATCAATTTATTGAGGCCGGTCTAGAGGTGCACTGCCAGCAGACACAGCCCCAGAAATTTGGGTTGTACCTTGATGAATATATTCTGCAGTCTTTTTTAAAAAAAAAAACACTAAATCATTTTAACAGAGGACAAAGACATTGTAAGAGGAAGATTTTTGGTGTCACTGTAATCCTGTTTACTGCCTGCCTGTTCACATAACTGGTCTAACTCATGAAATTTGGTCTAATTGACTTGGTGGGAATCCCCTGTAAGAGTAGTTTTTCAAGAGCCTGAGAAAGCCATCACAGAGACATTTAAAGTGGAGCCAGACTGAGATGATGGTATTGCCCAGGAGAGGAGGGGCTTAGCACTAGCGTGGCCATGATGTGTTTGGAGATGGTGTGGCTTTGGGTATGAAGCCCTTCTACTAAGCTCTTCCGCTGGTTCCCTTGAATCCCATCTCATTCGGCTTCGGTGAGGAGGGACTGGAGACAGAAAATACCGCAAGATACCAAACATCATGGAGATAAGTACTCAAGCAAAAATTCACAGCCCAGTGGGTGGAGAAAAAGGAGACAGCTCATTTCAGGGTGAGGGGACACCAGCTAAAGCTTCAGAGAGAAAAGGGGATGACCTGGCTTTTGAAGACTGAGCAAGCGCTTCCCTGCTAGAATAGGGTAGAAAGGTCTTCTGGACGAAAGTTATAGAGGTCCACCTCCAGGACTGGAGGTTGGAGATAAGTAGCAGAATATGTCTGGGGAGCTGCAGGAGATTTCTGTGCGCCATCATGCAGGGAGGAGGTGAGTGGAGTGGGGAGGCGACCAGGGACTAGAAAGCACAGAGGACTCATGGATACACTCAGGCACATGCACTCACAAAAACAAGGGGACAAACCCACTCTCCACAGAGCAGCAAGGCAATGCTGAGCCTTATTTTCATTTTTGGTTTTGCGTTCCTTTATCTGGTTTTAGAACCTTGAAAAAGTCATTTAACCTTCTGAGCTCTAGTGCCATCATCTGAAAAAAAAGGAGACAGGAGGCTCTAAAATTCCTCATTAAACACAAAGAAACATCTCCCCCACCCCATCAGTTTTTAAATTGTAGTTAAATATGCATAATATAAAATTCACTGTTTTAGCCATATTTAATTGTGCAGTTCAGTGGCATTAAATAATTCACATTGTTGTGCAGTCATCACCACTGTCTGTTTCTGGGACATTTTTGTCTTCCCAAGCTGAAACTCCATACCCATTAAACACTACCTCCCCATTTTACCTGCCCACAGATCCTGAGCACCATCATTCTACGTTCTATCTCTGCATGTGGCAACATAGGTATCTCATCTAAGTGGAACCGTATAATATTTATCCTTTTGTAGCTGGCTTACTTCTCTTATGAGCTTCTGAGCAGCTTCGGGGAATCCCTGAACCTCTTAATGTCTTCAGGGTTCATCCATGGTATGGATTCGCACATTTTGTTCATTCATCTGTTGGACGCTTTGTCTACCTCTACTTTTTGGCTTATAATAATGATGCTATGACCACGGATATACAAATATCTGTTTGAGTCCCTGCTTTCAGTTATTTCAGGTATAAAAACAGAAGTGGAATGGTCAAAATTATATGGTACACCAATGTTTAATGTTGCGAGGAACTGCCATACCACTTCCAAAGGGGCTGCACCATTTTACATTCCTACCAGCAAGGCACAATACTTGTTATTTTGTTTGTGTTTTTGTTTTAACTAATAGCCACCCTAATGACTGTTAAGTGACATCTCATTGTGGTTTTGATTTGCATTTTCCTAATGATTAGTCATGTTGAACATCTTTTCATATGTTTATTAGCTATTTATAGATCTTTGGAGAAATGTTTACTTAAGTCCATTGGCCATTTTTATTGTTATTTTGAAGAGTTTTATTATTATTTATTGACCACACTGAGTGGCATGTGAGATCTGAGTTCCCCAACAAGGGATAGAACTTGTACCCCTCCATTGGAAGACAGGGTCTTAACCCTTGAGCTGCCGAGGAGGTTCCCCCCCATGCCCCTGCCCCAATCAATTTTAAATAGGGTTGTTTGGGGGTTTTTTTGTTGTTGTTGCAACTCAGAATTTCTTTATACATTCTGCATATTAATCCTTTATCAGATACATGATTTGCAAATCCATTCTTCTATTACACAGGTTGGTTGCCTTTTTCACTCTGTTGATAGTGTCTTTGATATACAAAAGTTTTTAATTTGATGAAGTCCAGTTTATCTAGTTTTGTTATTGGTGTTGTGCTTTTGGTATCACAGTGAAGAAATCATTTCCAAATCCAAACGTCATGAAGATTTCCTCTATATAACAACAAAGAAGCATCTTTTATGTAAATTATGTTGACCTAAGTTCTGTCTTTAAAATTAAAATCTCTAGCTTAGTCTGAAGAAGATTAACTTCATTTATCTTCTGCTCTTGCCTCTAAACATCCTTTCAGTAAGGTCAGTCGCTCAGTCATGTCTGACTCTTTGCGACCCCATGGACTGCAGCATGCCAGGCTTCCCTGTCCATCATCAACTCCCAGAGCTTGCTCAAACTCATGTCCATTAAGTCGGTGATGCCATCCAACCATTTCATCCTCTGTCATCCCCTTCTCCTCCTGACCTCAATCTTTCCCAGCATCAGGGTCTTTTCCAGTGAGTCAGTTCTTCACATCAGGTGGCCAAAGTATTGGAGTTTCAGCTTCAGCATCAATCCTTCCAATGAATATTCAGGACTGATTTCCTTTAGGATTGATTGGTTTGATCTCCCTGCAGTCCAAGGGACTCTCAAGAGTCTTCTCTAACACCACAGTTCAAAAGCATCAATTCTTTTGGGTACTTCTTATCCTCTCAGTTGTTTGAGGAATTAGGCAAGGTGTCAATGATCTATGTCCATTATTACATTGTCTATAAATGTTCTCAACATATTCAAAGGTTTAAAAATGTTTTAAACGAAGGTTTAGGTTTGCTTTGGGTTGCTCAAGTGAAAACTTAAAGACTGGCAGAGGAAAAGCTACGTTCCCACCTCAGCTGTGTGTGTGTGCACAGTTGTGTACGACTCTTTGCCACCCCATGGACTGTGGCCCTTCAGGTTTCTCTGTCCATAGAATTTTCCAGGCAAGAATACTAGAGTGGGTTGCCCTTTACCCCAGAAAGAGGAAGGAGTAACAAGGAAATGTTATTTCTTTCTTCTTTACGTGATTGATAAGGAGGTGAAGTGAATTTTTTCTCAATTTTCTGAAACAACAGAAATTCCTTTGGATAGATCCTAGGCAAAGGAAATTTCACCTGAAGGAGTTGTCCAGAAGTAGGAAATGGGGAATATGGAAAGCTGTGCCATGTGCTTGCCAACTTTTTCATGGCATCCATTGATATGGCTCATACCTACCAAAAATGCATTATTTTTTGGCTGCCGCATGCAGCTTATGGGGATCTTAGCTCCACAAGCAAGGGTCAAACCTGTGTCCCGTGTAGTGGCAGCAGAATCTTAACCACTGAACCACCATGGAAGTTCTGAATGCATGTTGATTGGCCCATCAGGAAAATTTGAGAAGAGCTCCTTGTGCACGCATGCTAAGTTGCTTTCGTCATGTCTGACTCTTTGCGACTCTCTGTACTATAGCCCACCAGGCTCCTCTGTCTGTGGGATTCCTCAGGCAAGAAGTAATCTTGCCAGTAGGAGTGGGTTGCCATGTCCTTCTCCAGGGGATCTTCCCTACCCAGGGATAGAATTGTGTCTCTTACATCTCCTCCATTGGCAGATGGGTTCTTTACCACTAGCGCCACCCGGGCTTATTGGGAACTCTATTTCATCCCATTGGGAAAATGGGGAAAGAAGAAGCTTCTATTTGATTCAGGCGAAAAAGAGCTATGTGAATAATTAATCCTCAGCCAGTTGAGGTCCTGATTTTCCGCAGAGGGATAATGCCCCCAAATTGGGAGAACTCCTGGAAAGGTGCTTTGCATGTGTTACGATCTCTGATCCCATACTGCTTATTGAATTAGTCCAGTCTCGGATCCCTAGAAGGTTGATTACTACTGCTTTAAGGCTCATTCATGGGGGTCATTGTGGCTTTTAAACGTCCAGACTTCTTGGGTGATAACTATGCTTGTGGATTGTTTAGTATGTGCTGAGGGTTCTGAGTTTTCTGCCTTTAAAGACACAATAAAGAAAGTTTTTCAAGTGTTTGTATAAACTTATGTGTATATGTTATACATATACCCCTGTTTATACATTATGTGCATTGTATACAATGAATGCCAGGTGACTGGAAAGCAAATGATTAAAGTGCATTTTGCTATCTGGAAAGTCTATGGAACTTTATGATTTTTTGGAAGGGTTTTGGAAAATTTTTCTTTATGGGGTTTTCTCTAAAGAAGAGTTTGTTGGAAAAATGCATATATTTCATTCATTTTATTTATCATCAGTCAAAGCAATAACTTACACATATATATTTAAAAAACAGTTGAGAGCACCTTTCTTTGAGATAATAAATAGATGGCAGTTTAGTTGATTTTTGGAAGCTTTATTTTTAATCACAGGGACATTTAAATTATGTTGCCACTGGGCTTGCCACACCTACCCATACTGATACCTGGCATATGAAAATTTGGAAAAATAAAACATTGACATTTTCCCATCATGTCAAAATAGCATGTGGTTTTGATCCTGAGAGTGGAGGGTTTCCATCAGACTGCTGTATCTGAGATCTCTGGGTCTATTTCTTCCTTTGCCTGGACTGCTGTTCCTGGTAGTTGGCATTATTCAATTATCTCTACATTTTAACCTTGGTGTTTACCTCTAATGTCGCTCAAGTCAGTAGATGATTCATTGCATCTGGAACCAATAAACAGGGTTTGGCAGAAAAGGGACAGTGTGTGGCGGATGCGTTTAGAGGGAAGGGAACAATGCACTTGAAGCTGGGCTCTAAGAGCTTACAAATTCAGTTATGCATTTGTGGGTCCAGGGAAGGGTCCCATAATGCCTGCGCCATAGAGAGTGCTCAGTAAATGTTCATGAAGCTGATGGTGATGATTTAATCAACACAACCAGTGTATATAAGAAAAACATCTGGACTGCAGGGAACAGGCAAGTTCCCCAAATTCTAGATCCTTAAGATGGCATCCCAGCTTTGAAATCCATCATTTAATCTTTCTGGGCTTCCTCATTCCCAAGTAGGACGGATAATTTTGTGGCATTAGCATTAAGAAAAATCATCTTTTGCATCATCAAATGCCAGACTATATATGCGTGAATGCTTAATGATAAAAGATTATGCTACTTTGATATCAGGGGATCTTAAAACCTAAATTAACATTTCCTTTGTCTTCCTAAAAAGTATGGTAATCACTATCCTTAAAGAATGCAGGAAGAGTTATGTAGTCAAGATTGATGAAGATAGCACGTCCAGGTACAGAATGGATTTCTCTGGTTTCAGAGCTTGGTTTTCCTCTGCGTTGCCTTTTTTTTTTTTAAGTAAGGGAATAAAAAGCCAAATTCTCTTCTCTCCTTGGGGAGCAATGCAAGCAAAAAAGTAATGCTATTAAAACCAATTATATTCAAAATACTATTTTCAGAAGTCTAGTCGAAATCTGGGCTTTCAAAAATTCTTCGTCTCTCCCGAAGGACATGCATTATGGTTGTGTTTAGGATCAGGAAGGTTTTGCGTTTCTTCAGCCTAAAATAGAGAAAGGTTGTGAAGACACAGCAGCCCTATGACATTTTCTGTTTTTCTTCAGCTGTCTTAACTTTTCCTGAGCAAATGAGTTCTCAGGTCTTAAACTTCTTGGCATTGTAAATGAACAACAACAACAAAAAAACATACAATCCGAAAAACTGTATTGCCAGTCCTGTGTGCTGGGAGTCACTTGTACAGTGGGAGAACCATCTGACTTTCTGCCCAGCACCACTGTCTTAGCAGCTTAAGACAAGGCCCGTTTGTTATCTCCAAGTTTCTGCAGGTCAGATGTCTGGGAGCAGAGTAGCTGGGGTCTCTATACAACATCTCATAAGGCTGAAGTTAAGGTGTCAGCCTAGTTACATCCTTACCCTGAGCTCAAGGTCTTCCTTCAGTCTCATTCAGGTTGTTGGCTGAAATCAGTTTCTTGAATCTACAGGATGAGGGCCTCAATTTTTGTTGGCTGTTGGCCAGGGACCAGTTTGGGTCCTTGAGGCTGCTCTTAGGTCCTAATCACCTGGTTCTCTCCATAAGCTGGCAGTTTGCTGCTTCAAAGTCAGTGAGGGCTCTCTCTTTTAAGGGCTCACTTATATGTCTATCCCCTTTGACTAACCCAAAGTCAGCTGATTTCTGAACTTAATTATACCTGCAAAATTCCTTCACCATTGCCGTATGATGTAACCTAGTCATGGGAGTGAGATCCCATCCTGTTCATCAGCTCTGTTCCTACTTCAGGGGAGGGAAATATCTGTGGCATGTATATGAAGGGGGATCAAGACTCCTGGGGGATATCTCAGAATTCTTAATATACATAGTATGCTCAAATTTGGGGATTAGAGAAGGTCTCTAGACATGGCCTTTGTGAAAGTCAAGTTCTGCTGGCCTTGCAGTCTGTTCCATGTCTTTCTGAAGGTCACACATTTCACTGAAACCTGAGTGCCAGGGAAGGGACCCATTATGGTCTATTTCGGAGAAGGCAATGGCACCCCACTCCAGTACTCTTGACTGGAAATCCCATGGATGGAGGAGCCTGGTAGGCTGCAGTCCATGGGGTCGCTAAGAGTTGGACACTACTGAGCGACTTCACTTTCACTTTTCACTTTCATGCATTGGAGAAGGAAATGGCAACCCACTCCAGTGTTCTTGCCTGGAGAATCCCAGGGACGGGGGAGCCTGGTGGGCTGCCGTCTCTGGGGTTGCACAGAGTCGGACACGACTGAAGCGACTTAGCAGCAGCAGCGTGGTCTTTTTCCATTCCTGGAGGCTTTTTTAAAATTGTATTTTTAAAAACTGTTTTTTTTTGTTTCATTATGTAGCATGTGGGATGTTAGTTCCTTGACCAGGGTTGGAGCCCGAGTCCCCTGCCTTGGACGTGTAGAGCCTTCACCGCTGGACCACCAGGAAGTTCCTCCATTCCTGAAGGCTTTACTGAGCTGTTAGTTCTGGCTTCCAATGAGGTGTTCAGGTTTGAGGTGGTCTCTGGGGAACTTAGGAGAGAGAATTTTTACTCTTGGCGGACTACCTATCTCTATACTCAGTGTTTCTCAAAGCTGGCCATGCCTGATGCCCACACAAGCACTGGAAGAAGACTTGACTTTGGTTCTGATCCAAATGTAAGGAATCGATGTGATGTCACCTGTAGCTCAGACAGTAAAGTGTCTGCTTACAATGTGGGAGACCTGGGTTTGATCCCTGGGTCGGGAAGATCGCCTGGAGAAGGGAATAGCAACCCACTCCAGTATTCATGCTGGAAAATCCCACGGACCAAGGATCCTGGTGGGCTACAGTCCATGGGGTCGCAAAGAGTCAGACACGACTGAGCGACTTCACTTCACTTTACTTCACCTCAGACCTAGAAACGTGCCTGGGCATGTCCTTGCCCTCTGTGATCTGTGGGCTTGATTCCTCCAAAGTGGTGGGGCAAGGAGGAAAGAGGGGGGAAACCATGGAGAAGACTCAATTTGTTTCTGTTCATCAGAAACCTACCCACTTTCTTAATTGATTGTTCATTACAAAGTAGCTTGATGCTTCTTTAGCCTGGAAGCTAAGTGTAATCAACTTTTGTTTGTTTCTGTAAAAAACATTTTTTTTTTTTTGCCCTTGAGGAGATCATTATTTCTATTGTATGAAGATGGTAGCCCAAACATTAAAAGTAATTAGAGCAGATGGCAGTGAATACGGCTATTGTAAAATACAGGGATGCTTACAAACTGGTTTTCATTCTCTTGGCTTCCTCCTTTTCTTTCTGCCACCACATATTCATTTTGCTTCCCTTCAGGTATAAAGGGGAGGGGAAAAGAAAAGGAGGAAGAAAAAGGTTCCCCTGGTACATGAAACTGAGGAGCTGTCAAAAGGTTCATAGCAGGGAAAGTGAGCTCCCGTGTATTCAATCACTGAAATTAAGTGTTTTCGAAGGTGGTGCAGTCACGGGTCCATTGCATGGGGAAATAACATGCTGTAGTCCATCACTTAAAATGTTAACCTTGTCTCTTACTAGTGACTGGGAACAGAAACACGTGCTCTGCGCTCGCTGGTTAAATGGCAGCGTGTCAGCTCTGTGGAAAAGGCTAGCGTGTATCTGTCAGTCTTCTGATTTGGCCTTATGTGTGTATGTGTGCATGCCCATGACACACACACACACACACACACACACACACACACACACTCACTTCCACTTGCCCTTATGTAGCCTTCAGAGACCTGGCTTATTGCTTACTGGAAAATGAAGAGAATTGAACCAGTTTCCAGTGTTTCAGTGTATAGTCTTTTGCTATCCAGTTCCCAGGTTCTTAGGTAGTTGTATTACAATTATTTATTTTTAATTGTAGAAGGCTCTATTTTGAATATATTTCAGTACTGATGGAATATAGATATACTGTTGTTGATTAGTCACTAATCGTGTCCGACTCTTTTGCGACCGTGTGGACTATAACCCACTGGGCTCTTCTGTCCATGGGATTTTTCCAGGCAAAAATACTGGAATCAGTTGCCATTTTCTTCTCCAGGGGATCTTCCTCACCCAGGTATTGAATCTGACTGTCCTGCAGTGGCTGATGGATTCTTTACCACTGAGTCACCCAGGAATCCTATAGATGTAGTGTTCTGAGCATATTTTAGGTACCTAGACAATATCAGTGATTATTATTATACTGATTATATACATCAGAATATATCAGGAGTAAGCAATTTTTTTCTATAAAGAGCCAGGTAGCTTTTAGCTTTGGTGGGCCATAGAGTCTTTGTCACAAACAGAAAACAGCCAGAAAACAGTATTTAAGTGAATGGTCAAACCGATGTTCTAATAAAACTTTATTTTTATTTCAGCTATAGTTTGTGAACCCTGCTATAGACTGCTGAATGTTTTACTTGATTCTTTTCTCTGTGACATGAAGAATTTGAGGTCTTTATGCAGTTGGAAAAATGACTGAATGCCCTTCTTCAGCAAGAAGATAACAGAGCTGTGCAAACTTCTTGCCTCCAGACCCAGCCGCCCTCTCTGGGCTCCTTGCTGAGCTTGCAGCATTTCACACGTCTCCTTTCTCAGAGCACCTCTGGCTCATACTCCACCTCTGCTCCCATCTTTTATCTGAGAGGCTGGACCCTGATCACTCGATATGAAATAGATTCTCCCACACTGGCGCTTCTGTTCTACTTCCCCTTGCTTTTGCTTTTCAGATCACGTGATTTGTTTTATTTATTTATCTTTACCTCCCTAAGATATAAGCTCCCCAAGAGCAGGGTTTTGTTTTATTTTGTGGTCAATAAATATTTGTTGAATCCAGAGATTCATCTGCTCCTGCAGGCAAGGAGGTTGAATAGAGTCTATGATGATTGAGTGAGATAATATTTGTTTTTTAAAAATTGTATTGAAGTATAGTTGAAAAAGCAAGAGAGTTCCAGAAAAACATCTATTTCTGCTTTATTGACCATGCCAAAGTCTTTGACTGTGGATCACAATAAATTGTGGAAAATTCTGAAAGAGATGGGAATACCAGACCACCTGACCTGCCTCTTGAGAAACCTGTATGCAGGTCAGGAAGCAACAGTTAGAACTGGACATGGAACCACAGACTGGTTCCAAATAGGAAAAGGAGTACATCAAGGCTGTCTATTGTCACCCTGCTTATTTAACTTGTATGCAGAGTACATCATGAGAAACATTGGGCTGGAAGAAGCACAAGCTGGAATCAAGATTGCCAGGAGAAATATCAATAACCTCAGATATGCAGATGACACCACCCTTATGGCAGAAAGTGAAGAGGAACTAAAAAGCCTCTTGATGAAAGTGAAAGAGGAGAGTGAAAAAGTTGGCTTAAAACTCAACATTCAGAAAACTAAGATCATGGCATGTGGTCCCATCACTTCATGGGAAATAGATGGGGAAACAGTGGAAAGAGTGTCAGACTTTATTTTTGGGGGCTCCAAAATCACTGCAGATGGTGACTGCAGCCATGAAATTAAAAGACGCTTACTCCTTGGAAGGAAAGTTATGACCAACCTAGATAGCATATTGAAAAGCAGAGACATTACTTTGCCAACAAAGGTCCGTCTAGTCAAGGCTATGGTTTTTTCAGTGGTCATGTATGGATGCAAGAGTTGGACTGTAAAGAAAGCTGAGCGCCGAAGAATCGATGCTTTTGAACTGTGGTGTTGGAGAAGACTCTTGAGAGTCCCTTGGACTGCAAGGAGATCCAACCAGCCCATTCTGATGGAGATCAGCCCTGGGTGTTCTTTGGAAGGAATGATGCTAAAGCTGAAACTCTAGTACTTTGGCCACCTCATGTGAAGAGTTGACTCATTGGAAAAGACTCTGATGCTGGGAGGGATTGGGGGCAGGAGGAGAAGGGGACAACAGAGGATGAGATGGCTGGATGGCATCACCGACTCGATGGACGTTGAGTTTGAGTGAACTCCGGGAGTTGGTGATGAACAGGGAGGCCTGGCGTGCTGCGATTCATGGGGCAAAGAGTCAGACACGACTGAGCGACTGAACTGAACTGATAGTTGATTTACAGTGTTAATTTCTGCTATACAGAAAAGTGATTCAGTTATTATATATATAGATAATATATATATGTATTTACATATATATGTATAATGTATATATGTATTATACTGTTCAGTTGAGTTCAGTCGCTCAGTCGTGTCCGACTTTTTGCCACCCCATGAATCATAGCACGTCAGGCCTCCCTGTCCATCACCAACTCCCGGAGTTTACCCAAACTCATGTCCATCGAGTCAGTGATGCCACGGTTAAGTGCACACAAAAACGTTAGCCATTATGAATAATCTTTAAAATTTCATATTTCAGAAATTTAAAGTAGTGAGGGTAATGTGTAGGTTTTTCAGTTGTGAGGTGAGTGATACTGTAAGTCACACGTCTAGCACTGTGCCTGGGGCGTAGGAGGCATTGGTCATGGAATGGTCTTCAGGCTTATAATTCAGAAGAGACGTTACTTAGGGAGATTTAGAGATTCAAGTGGAAGAGAAGATGAAGAAAGTTTCTGCAAATTTGTTCTGTCTGCAGACTGTACTAGTTCCTTAAGCTCAAGAGTGCTAAAATAACTTACCTGGATGAGGCACCGAGCTAATATCAGTATTGTTAGAGAAATCATGGCATGTAGGATGTTCACAGAAGGGAGATAGAGGCTGGTGAATTGCCCGGTTTTCTAACAGGGACAAAGTTAGGTGTGAACTGGGTCCCAGTTGCTGGCAGAAGGTGTTACTGACATTTCTTTGAGTCATCGATGTGCTGGGCAGTGTGTGTGTGTGTGTGTGTGTGTGTGGGGGGGTACTTTCTGATGTTATCTCATCATCGTGAAGGGTTTATAAGCACTGAGAAAAGAAGTGATCACTGAGAGCAAGCATGAGCCCAGTAAGAACAAATCATGCCAAACTAATTTAATTTCCTTTTTGTTCCCTAAGGAGTTATTAGTTTAGAGGTCAGGGGCACTATTTGTAATCCTGGATTTGTAAGTGGTTGGCTTTTCCTACAATGAGCATTTTTTGGGTTTCATAATCAGCTGAAATAATCTCAGCCTGTGTTAATTTATATATAGTGTCCAGGTTGAAAAAAGGAAAGGTAATTAACACACTGGATTTCACCTGGTAGGCAGTCTTTACCAGAGTTAGCCATCTAATTTTCTGAACTCCCATAGTACCTTGCTTATACTTTTAATTATTGAATTAATCATGCTTTATATTAATTACCAAGCTATATATCTTTTTTCAATGATAACACAAGCACCTTAAGAACAAGGATGAGGTCACATGTATCTAAAAGAAATACCTTTACACTAGCTCATTCAGGAAAGTTTGGGATTTTAATTGGCCACCATGCAAAATATCACCCAATATTATAATGCAATTATTAAAATAGCCAAGACTCTTAATTGGGAGAGCAAGTGTTATTTAATAAATGGTATGAAGTCATTTCACTATTTGGGGAAAAAACAAAGCTAAGATAAAAAATAAGGATAAATGGAAAACTTCCCACCAACATAAATTCTAAATTAGTTCAGGATTAACATACAAATGTAAAATCCTACAAATCAAGAAGAACACACATTAGAAGTGCTGTTTGTGTCAGAATGAAAGAAAGGAGTCTTATGTGTAAAAGAATGGGGGATGTTACAAAAGAAAAGGTCTGTACATTTGGTTTGATAAAAATTTAAAACATTTCTATGTAAAAGATCACTGAAAAAAGTAGAAAAAACCTGCAGCTTCATATCAGATTATCTTAGTTATGAAAACAATATTTTAAATTATGGGTTAGCGATTATGAGCTCACAAAAGAGTTGAGTATTCAAACATATTTTGGCGGTAAGTACTGTGTGCCAGGTACTGTTGTAGGTACTGCGATACAAGGGCTTCCCTAGTGGCTCAGTGGTAAAAAAAACACGCCCAGCAATGCAGGAGAGCCGGGTTTAATCCCTGGGTTAGGAAGATCCCTGAAGAAGGAAATGCAACCCACTTGAGTTTTTTTTGCTTGGGAAATCCCATGGACAGAGGAGCTTGGCGGGCCACAGTCCAAGGGGTTGAAAGGAGTTCGTCACGACTTGGGAACTAAACAACAACAGTAACTGGAATACAGCAGAAAACCACGATGTTCTCCTGAAGCTTACAGTCAACTGGGGCTTAAGTAACTGTGAACAATACACAATATTTCAGTGATGGTGAATAAGTTCTTTGGAGAAAGCAGAGCTGTGTAAAGTGGGGAGAGAGTGTCAGTGATAGGGACCTGTCTTTTCCTATTTCCAGGATTAGTTTGCTGAAGCAGGCATTCTGGGGAGGTGTCAACTAGTTCCTTCTTGTCTTTGTCATCCAGGAGACACTGTTGCTAGAAAGATCCCCACACCCTGCCTGCTCCACCATCCCTGCTTAACACAGATGCTTGCAAATAGGTCTTTGCTCTGCCTGGTGTTCCAACTTGCTGATCAATGATTTCTCTCAAGGTAACTCTGGTGGTGTTGCAAATACATTTAAGGTGACACCTAAGATTTGCAGACACTGCACATTCCCTGAAGTTCAGAGAAGTGCTGACAAGCTGTAAAGGAAAAAACAAATTGCGTTCTCTTCTCGCTGAGCCAGGAAAGTTTTTGCTTGTGTTTTATTTGGTTTGGGGTTTTTGTTTTGGCTTATTTGGGGCTGTAGGTTCTGAGGTAAAAATGAGGTTGTGTTCTGAATAGTTTCCAAATCTTTATTTTTATCCCCCCTCATATGCCCCCATATGCCCATAGGCAGATATTCTTCATCTGCAGAATGGGAATGAGTGATTTGTTTATCTCGAAGTTGAAAACCAGAAATAAAGGCTGAACACCTTGGGGACTATGGTAGAAAGAGGTGTAATTTGGTGCAAGTGAAACTTGCATTGACCTGGGAGTTGAGTTGGTGGCACAGAGCCTGGCTTGCACCTAAAACATTACATTGGTATCAACTGAGAGTTTTTCAAATGTATGGACAAGAAGTCTTTTTAATGATACTGTTGGCATTCTTTTTTGCTTGATTGGATCAAAATGATAGGAATGGAAGGATAAAGATGTTGGGAAGTGAGCCACCTCCTCTGTCTCGTGCAGTTATTGCCTAGGAAGCCCGTGGAATGGAATTATACTACCATTGTGTCTGCTATGAAAATATAGAGCTAAAATTCTTATAGTGGCATACATATTACCATGGATTCCCTGACAACTTGAAATCGTGGAGATAGTTGATTCTTCTACTTCCCAAGGTGCTGTCAGACACGTGAGGGTCCATTAATGTTTTAGGCCTTTTAGTATTTAGTCATTGTTTTGTAATAGGCATGAATTATCAATAACATTTTATATAATTTCAAGATATCTTTATTATGGTAAAGAAAAGTTTTGGGCAGAGAGAAGCTTAGATCTTTTAAAAGTTAATGCTTAGCATTGATAACTATTTGAAATGTACTACACTGAATAAAGGGCTTCCCAGGTGGCACCCACCTGCCAATGCAGGAGACATGAAAGATACATGTTTGATTCCTGGGTTGGGAAGATCCCCTGGAGAGGGATGGCAACCCACTCCAGTATTCTTGCCCGGAGAATCCCATGGACAGAGATGCCTGGTAGGCTACAGTCCATAGGGTTGAAAAGAGTTGGACATGATTGAAGCGACTTAGCACCTATAGCACATTTTATAAATATATATGTGTATATAAATATATATGTGTATATAAATACATATGTGTATATAAATATATATATACATATACACACATATATACATACATTGTATATATAAGGCTTCCCTGGTGGCTCAGAGGTTAAAGCGTCTGCCTGGAATGTGGGAGACCTGGATTTGATCCCTGGATCGGGAAGATCCCCTGGAGAAGGAAATGGTAACCCACTCCAGTACTCTTGCCTGGAGAATCCCATGGAGGGAGGAGCCTGGTAGGCTACAGTCCATGGGGCCGCACAGAGTCGGACACGACTGAGCAACTTCACTCATACTCATTGTATATACAAACACACTCACACATATATATTCTTTTACAGATACTTTTCCATTCTAGATTATTCAGTTCAGTCGCTCAGTTGTGTCTGACTCTTTGCAACCCCATGGACTGCAGCACACCAGGCTTCCCTGTCCATCACCAACTCCTGGAGTTTACTCAAACTCATGTCCATTGAGTTGGTGATGCCATCCAACCATCTCATTCTCTGTTGTCCCCTCCTCCTCCCCAGTCTTTCCCAGCATCAGGGTCTTTTCCAATGAGTCAGCTCTTCGCATCAGGTGGCCAAAGTATTGGAGTTTCAGCTTAAGCATCAGTCCTTCCAATGAATATTCAGGACTGATTTCCTCTGGGATGGACTGGTTGGATCTCCTTGCAGTCCAAGGGACTCTCAAGAATCTTCTCCAACACCAGAGTTCAAAAGCATCAATTCTTCGGTGCTCAGCTTTCTTTATAGTCCAACTCTCACATCCATACATGACTACTGGAAAAACCATAGCCTTGACTAAACAGACCTTTGCTGGCAAAGTAATGTCTTTGCTTTTTAATATGCTGTCTAGGCTGGTCATAACTTTTCTTGCAAAGAGCAAGTATCTTTTAATTTCACGGCTGCAGTCACCATCTGCAGTGATTTTGGAGCCCCCCAAAATAAAGTATGTCACTGTTTCCATTGTTGCCCCATTTATTTGCAATGAAATGATGGGACCGGATGCCATGATCTTAGTTTTCTGAATGTTGAGTTTTAAGCCAACTTTTTCACTCTCCTCTTTCACTTTCATCAAGAGGCTCTTTAGTTCTTCTTCACTTTCTGCCATAAGGATGGTGTCATCTGCATATCTGAGGTTATTGATATTTCTCCTGGCAATCTTGATTCCAGCTTGTGCTTCATCCAGCCTAGTGTTTCTCATGATGTACTCTGCATATAAGTTAAATAAGCAGGGTGACAATATACAGCCTTGACGTTGTCCTTTCCTGATCTGGAACCAGTCTAGACTATTACAAGATATTGAGTATAGTTCCCTGTGCTATGCAGTAGGTGCTTGTTGTTTATCTGCTTTAGATATAATAGTGTGTTTCTTAATTCCAAGCTCCTAATTTATCCCTCTTGAGCTTTTGGGTCTGTTCTGGTGGCATGGAAGGAAGCTCCACCTTAAACAGCTCTAGGCTGAGAAACTCAGTCTGAAGTATCCTTTTTTAAATAAAGGGATAGGATTTCTCTAGAGTCCTTTCAGTCATTGATCTTCTAGAAATCCAAGTGTTTAGCTTTTCATATATTTTGTCATAGTGAGTCGGGACTGATTTACAGATAACCTGGTTTGCCGTCTCTGGAGTTGTCTTTACCATCTTTCAATCTTTCCCATCTTCTCACCACTTTATTCCACTCCAATTTCCTCCTGTCACCCCTCCCCACTTTCTCTTTGTGGATTGTACAGGAGTGAATTAAAGTATTACATGAATGTAGAATGTCTAGCCTTATAAAGAGATGTTTCTGTATTTTTACCTCCCTGTGCCTAGCTTCAGTGTGAGATCAGTAGAGTGCAAAATTTCCCTTCTACTTTTTGAGTCTGTGGATGCTTATCCTGTGGGCATGTTTCATACAGCTCACAACAATGCTCAGGTACCACATCTTTCCTTTTTCTCCATCTTGCTGAGACTACTTATCACTGTGCTGAATGCCTTGCCATCTCTTAAATTGGGATGACTCATTGACTTTTATCTCCTTTATAGATGCAGAAAATGAAAAGATCCTACTTTTCCTTATTCCCAAGCTTTGTTGGTGTGAGGTTCAGTACAATCTGGGACTAGAGAGCTGGGGGTCAGTATACCCTCTGGAAAATCTATTGACTCTTCTAGGAGCACATTTCTCTATTTTCTGTGTCTGAAACACTCCAGGGCACTGTTTTCTGTGGAGGTGCAGTTATTGGCATTATAAACATGCCTCGCCTTCCCTCATCTTCTCTCATCTGCCTCTTAACACCTTACCAGAGGACCTTCTAGACATCTATTTTATAGGAACCGGGGCTTCTCATTAGGTTGGAATCTGGGTGGGAAGAACTGTGAGGAGAGAGGCATGCACTTGTCATCTGTATGACCTTGAGCTAATCACCTTTTCGGAGAGGATTTCACTATATTCATAGAATTACAGTTCCATGGCTGCACAGGACATGTAGACCTGTTCACTGCCTCTTTTATGAGCCAGAAACTGCTTTCTGTGACTTTCACATCCTTCGTTGGAAAAGCACATGACTTCATTGTGACCATAAATTAACAGGGAACCAAGAGCTCTGAGAGGGAGATTGAGTGGGGTGAAGGGTGTTTCCTCCTCTGGGCTCCTCACAGTCCTGCTCTGGCTCCTCCCTCAAAGGTTCTGGGTTGTCATCTGAAGTCAGCTGGCGTTCTTGCCATGCATGAGCTTTGCTGCCTGGGATGCAGTTAGCACAGAGGGAAAGGCAACAATAATATCAAAAGAGGCAAAGTAGGAGGATGGGTCTGAACACATGGAGAGAGGAGTTTTCCTATAAAACAGAAATGCTTGCAGTAGAGCCTGTGAAAAATGGCACCAATTACATAAAGTGAAATGCCACCCATTTAAATTCTCTCTGTTCCTGACTATTTATGACGTTTTGTCCAAGACTCGATACATGTCTCTACAAATAAAAAATGGAACCAGTCCCATCTGTTAGGTATAAGGGGGCTGTGCTGGGGGAAAAGGTAAGAAAACATTAGCAGCATGTCATTGGAGAACTCCAGAGGCTGAACACAGAGGCCCTTCAGTTACAACTTTGCCCCTTCCGTATTTTCCTCTTTTGGAGTTAGTTGTAGGAAGGTGATTCATTTTATTGAGAGGTTTAAAATTAAATTTAAATTAATTTGAGTTTAAGGAGTTTCTATTTTGATGGATCACCCAGACTATCCTGCTTTTAAATAAAGCAAAATAAAATAACAAAACCTGTTTTCCAGGGCAACTTTATCTTTCAATTCTGCGGGAGGTGGTCCAGGGCTCACAGCTGGTTTCCCCAGAGACCGCCACAAGAGGGCGACAACGTCACGGTGGAGAAGGGCCAGCTGCTTCTGTTGGACACCAACACCAGCATCCTCAACTTCCTCCACGTGAAAGGTTCGTGGAGTTTGGATATGGGGGTGGCATTATTACATATGATCCTGTTATTTTAGAGGCAGGGATCCGGGGGACATTTTGGATAAGTTCCAGCATCTGGTTGACAATTTATTCTCAGAACAAATTGAGATTTCACTATGAAAGGAAGAAGTGATCAGAGGGTTCAAAACGAAAGCCTTTTCTTTTGACTCTTAAAAACACAGAGCTTGATTATTTTAGTTTTTCAAGTACAAAAGGGTGAACAGTGTTCTCCAAGAATATGCTTCTTTATTCAAGCCCTTTGTATGCATGCTTGTCCCTGGCAGCACCCACAGTATAGCAAAAGGCTCTGAAATCAGTTAATGCTGCTGCCTTTGAAATTCCCTGCCGAGAAGGCAGTGCCTTCAGGCTTTTACCCTGTTGTGGTTTTGACTTCCTGGTCCCGTGGAAAGTCATATAAATAGGCTTCCTTATTGCAAAACCGGCCACATAGCTCTAGGGTCTGGGAATTTGGGAGAGATTGAGAATTTACATTTTAACTCCTCCACCCCACCACCAAGTGACTATGTCAGTTTTTTCTACCTCCTCATGCATTTGTTTCCTTATCTGTTAAATGAGAATAAAAATCATTGCCTACTTCAGTAGTAGATAATAAGGAATGGTTATCAAAGGGACTCTTGTTCATCGGCAAATGAAAATTACTTGGGAAATGTGATTAGTTATGGAGATCTATAAAACGGCACCAAAGCACCATTCTTTACTATAAATATATTTAACATTTATAGGAGCATTTGTTCTTGTTAAAGTAAGAGGGTGGCTATATGAGGGAGAATAAAATATTTTCCAGGGAATAAGCTGATGGAGTGTGACTACCCATCTCTTAAAGGTGGACTCATTAAGAATTTTACATTCTTTACTCTGGAAGCTGCTTTTTTCCCCCTCTGGCAGCAAGGAGAAGTTTTCAGGCAAATCACTTAATTAGTACCCTTTAGGAAAAGGGTCTGTGAGCTTGGGTTCCTGACTTGGCTTTGTGGTGTGTGCGTGTGTGTAGCCAGTGGCTATGGGGAGTGCTGACTTATTGACAGCTAGCAGCTACCTAAGGACTGGCAATGACAAAGGAAAATTACAGACTTCAAGTCTCAGCTCAGGGAAAAGATGCTCTTTTCAAGCCTTTAACCAGGACTCTCACCACAGGAGTCAAATTCTGTTGGAGGATGGGATGCCCGTCAGGCACTCTAGGGTCTTTTCCTAACCTTGATACCATTTGGGAGAAATTTCCAAGCCAAAAGTCGTCAAACTCAGCCCATCTGAGGGTCTGGATTTCCTAATAGTCCCCGGTAAATGTTCCATCAAGGAATGGTATTTGTCCATAGGGCCAGAAACTAAAGATGGAGAAGAGGCATCAGAGGGAAAGCAGAGAGTAAGGGGAAGGCCGAGGCAGGTGGGTGCATAACCTGACTTCCAGTCTTGGAGATTTCAAGATCCAAGTATCCCAGATACTCGCTCCAACCTGTCACCTTTCAGTAGTGGTTTTCCTAAGTATTCCCGGTTCAACACTTCACTCTCATTATTCAGTGTAAGTGACTAGGTTTAGAAGGACAAACAAACCCTCATCCTGTGGAGAGGGAAAGACTGTTGTGTGAAGGGTCTCCCCTCTCTCTTGGGAAGTAGGCCCATTGGTAGGATTGTGAAGGTAAGCAGTGGACACCAATTTCTGTATAAACTGGAAAGTATGAGACCTGGGAAAGGACACAGATGAAATTTGGTGCAACAGATGACTTGTGACTACTTACTAAGTGGCCTAGGAAATCTGTATGAGACATAAGAAGCAGTGAAGTATAACACTTAATACAAATGATGTGCATTACTACTAAAGAAAAAGTAGTTAGGCAGCAAGTATAGAAGAGTCAAATGTCTAGTTATAAAATGTGTTGTAAGGATTTCCCTGATGGTCCAGTGGTTAAGACCTCACCTTCCAAAGCAGGGATATGGGTTTGATCCCTGGCTAGGGAAAATTTCATATGCCTCATGGTCAAAAAACCAAAACATAAAACATAAACAATATTGTAACAAATTCAATAAAGACATTAAAAATGGTTCACATAAAAAATCTTAAAATAAGATAAAACATGTTGTTGAAGGTAAGGTAGGATGTGGATGGGAATAATCCGAGTGTCCAGGATGTAAGATTAGAGTTAGTGGAGAGGCGGTGAAAAGCATGTCTTTGTCCCTGAGACAAGTTTTGATTGTGTAGATATCAATATATGCAAAGACTCGAAGTGGGAGGGACTTCCCCATCTCACTCGGTAGCCAATGCATGCGTGTTCAGTCACTCAGTCATGTCTGACTCTCTGTGACCCCATGGACTGTAGCCCACCAGGCTTCTCTGTCCATGGGATTCTCCAGGCAAGAAATACTGGAGTGGGTTGCCATTTCCTCCTCCAGTGGATCTTCCCATCCCAGGTATTGAACCCATGTCTCCTTCGGCTCCTACATTGGCAAGTGGATTGTTTACCACTGAGCCACTTGGGAAGCCAGTGGCTCAGGCCAAAAATCTTGGCAGCATCCTAGACATCTTTATCTATCTCATATCCCATGACCAATCCATCTGTGACTCTTGTTGGCTGAATCTCCAACATGTGTCCCATTGTACCAACCTAGTCCTAATCAACATAACTTTTTGGATGAGACCATCTCAAACAACTTCTTTGTTGCTTTCTATGTTTCTAATTTTTTGGTGTTCTTTAGTAGCAGGACCCAAGTTTTTATTTGGGGCAGCAGTATACCCAGCTAAAATGCTGTATTTCCTCCTCTCCTCTGTGAGTAGACAGCCTGTGGCAAAAAGCTGGCCAGTGAGCTGTAAGGGGAAGCATGCCGCAGGACACCTAGCACGTGTCCTAAAGTAGGGCTGACCTAGTAGGAGGCGAGTCCAGCTTGTCCCTCCTGCTTTCTCGTCTCTGCTTCCTGGAATGTAAATATGATTGCTACATTTTTAGCTGCCGTCTTGGACTGTGAACTGACACCTTAGAATGGGGAAATAGGAGAATGGAAGACATCGGGACCATGATGACTTTTGAGTTGCGTACTAGCATGGCACCTGGGGCTGCCTACCTCTGAAGTCACTTTCGTGATAGAAAAATATGCCTTCATGTGTTTAAGTAATTGGTATTTGACTTTTATGCTGTATAGTAAAATAACCCCCAAAAACTTATTATCTACATCCTTTAAAATATGTCAGATCTTATCACTTCTTTTTTCAACCTACTCCTACCTCAATGGCTTCTCATCTCATTAGGAATAAGCTTCACACCATTATTAAACTTCCAGTCCCTTCATTGACCTTGTCTTCCTCATTCACTCTGATCCAGCTCTTCTGTGAATATACCAGGAACACGCCTGCCTCCAGGCCTTTGCACATAATGCCCTTTGCCTGGAATATTCTTCCTCCAGATGTTCATGTGACTAGCTCACTTATTTCATTCTCTGTTTGAGAAAATGTCAACTTATTACAGAGGACTTCCTGGCAATCTTTTCTAAAATTATAATAATCCTATTACTCTATCCTTTTCTTTTGCTTCACTTTTCTTCATAACACTTACCATCACCACATGACATACTATAAGTTTACTTGTTGATATACAGTCTATTTCCTCTGCTAGGATAAGCTCAAAAAGGCAAAGGATTTCCATCAATTATTTACTGCTGTCTCTTCAGTGTTTAGGACCGTGCCTGACCCTTGATGAGGGCTCAAAACACATGTACTGATTGTTGAGTGGATGGACGATGAAATGGTGCAGAGTTCAGGTCCTGGATGAAATTTAAGAAGTCTCAGATAAATTTTAAATCCTTGCTCTCTTGAATATCAGTTTTCTCATTTTCTGTAATTTACTTTTACTCTCCTTAGTTGTACATGTGAAATCCATCTATATACATATGTACATATATAGACATAAATTTAGTATATATAAATAGTCACCAGAGATAGGTACATAAATTTACATATAGTCACATACATACACATATATATACATATACACATCTACATAAAAAAGTATATCTTCATGAGTTAAAATCCACTGCTAAGTTATTTTTCTGTTTCTAAAAGGCATATGAAGAATGCTTTCCCTGGGGAAGAGCTCCAGCTCTCAACTCTGGTTGAGATGGCATAGTTCTAAACCCCTTGGTCCGTAACAGGTCTGAAAGTACTTGAAGGATAAGAAAAATCCAACAGCAGTTCGCTCTCTGAGTATCTGTTACTATCTTTTTCATACCCGTTCATGACCAGAAAAATAGCTCTGTGACATTTTCTTTGTTCTTGGACACCATCTGTGGGATGAGACAAAGCATGAAAGATTTCAAGCCAAAAAAATAATGACTTCAAAAGATTTTAGCGAACAAGATATTATAGTGAAAGTACTTTGTAAGCCATTTCTACAGTATTGTGAAGAAAATGTTCTACATAAAGTATGTACACACTTTGAAAAGATTAGTGCTAAATTGAAGTGTAACTAGATCACCTGAGAACTGCATTTGGAACCACTTAATGAAGATACGGCACCCTCCATATTACTTTTCCACTCATGGAAACCAGAATCCTAATATATACAGGGACCAGGCTTCTCCGTCAGGAAAACTAACACTTATACATATGGCCCTTGAGAATTCTGAACTTAGCTGTGCCTTCTGTATAGTTCCATGTATAAAATAGAACTTTTTTTTTCCTTATAAGCATAGCTTATAGTAGAAAGGAGGATTATATAAATTTCTTTGAGACAGTTGGAAAATGGCCCCCAATGACTAAGTTTTCACCATTATTTTTGCTGCTGTATATACTGATTCCTGAACTTTTTGGGAAAATGGCACATTATTTTGTGACCATGATAAAAGCTTGAGCTCTCTCTCTTAATATTTCATGTTAATTAGTGAAAGACCTAGAACTTTTGCTTTTTACCATTTCAATTTCTTCCCTCCATTCCTCTTTCTTTTTTTAAAAACTATTTTTTAGGGGGTACTGTTCAACACAAAAGAGAATTAACCCAATCAATTAATACTAATGAGCTGGGATGGAAATAGGCATATTGCCTTGATTTAGTTAATTATATTTTTCGTTCTTTTATGTTAAGATGCCCAACGGCCATAGGCATCGCTGAATTAAAATTTATTATTTTATTCCAAGTAATTATGATGAGCCATAATAACAAAGACGGAACGTTGCCCTCTTGTCTGCGCTATTATGCATTCTGGGCAAGGATTTGGGGCTTGTGGTCTGTCGCTGGAAAAGCATCTTTATTTTCTGAATGAAGCGATGACTCTGTCCTGGTGGTCAAGCCACTTGATGTCAAGTGGCCTAGAGCTTAATGATTAATAAAGGGTCAATTAGGGGAAGATGAACTCTGGAAACCTCTTGTCCCTTGATGTTGGGCTATCAAGAGGAAGATGTTCTGTAGTTTCTTATTCAAAGTGCCATCACTTTACAAGGCTGGAGCAGAAACTTGTGTTGTTTAATAGTACACTGGCATCCTTTCACATGATTTTCTATTTCTTGGTCTAGTGGTGTATACAAAGCAGTTAAACGCTTGGCAGGATTTTGAGCCAGAGAGAACTGAATCTGAATCTGGGCTGTGCTTCTTACTGGCTTCTGTGACCTTGGGCAAGTTGCACAGACTCTGTGAGCCTGAAGTTTCTGCTCTTAGAGTAAGACCTGTTTTAGTAACAGCAGTAGTGATAGCAAATTGCTCACATTTATTGCTTGCTGTTGTGTCGCCAAACTACACTGATCACCCAACTCCTGTGGATGTTTTGGGGACTAAATGAGGGAATGTTTCTAAAACCCTAAGCACAGGGTCTGGGCCAGCGTAAGGATTTGATTCATGTTAGTTGTTTCTTTTGGATTGCAGGGGATAACCAAAGAGATGGCTGGATGTCAGGCCTAGGTTGCAATTTTATTTACAGCTAGCGGTTGCTTCTATATACAAAGCAAACTGAATTACTGAAAGAATTAGCTGGGCAATGAAGACCTCAGATGACTTTTGCCTCCGTTATCTTCAAAAAGCATACTAAAGTGTTTTTTCTTTCTAACAGCAAGGAGAGGGAAGGATACAGAGGTGGAAGCAGCAGTTATTCACTAGGTTGCCTCTGTTCTCCTTGGCATTTTGACTTTGTGGAAGAAGGTTTTCTGGTGCAGTTGGGAATGTGGTCTTGCTGGCTCAGACAGTAAAGATTCTACCAGCAATGCAGGTGACTTGGGTTCAGTCCCTGGGTCGGGAAGATCCCCTGGAGAAGGAAATGGCAACCCACTTCAGTATTCTTACCTGGAGAATTCCATGGACAGAGTAGTCTGCTGGGCTACAGTGCATGGGGTCACAAAGCGTCTGACATGGCTGAGCGAGTAAGATTTTCATTTTCACTTCACTTTCACAGTTTTGAGGACACGCAGATCATTTTAGTCTGTTACACTGGGGATTTCTATAGTGTAGCAATGCATATTCTTGGTTTATTGAGATGAAGCATCTTCTCTTGGCCAGGTTCATTGTAGAGTTTCTTTTTTAAAAGATTAAAAACAATTTTATTGAGGTATAGATGACATAATGTAAATTTCAGGTGTACAGAATAATGATTTGATATTTGTGTATGTTGCAAAATGATCACTACAATAGTCACGACAGATAGGTACAAATATTTTTCTTGTGTGGTGGAAACTTTTAAGATCCATTCTCCTAGCTATTATACTTTCAAATATGCAATACAATATTCCTAGCATATAAAAAAGCAGAGACATTACTTTGCAGACAAAGATTTGTATAATCAAAACCATGGTTTTTCCAGTAGTCATGTACAGATGTGAGAGTTGGACCATAAAGAAAACTGAGCACCAAAGAATTGATGCTTTCAAACTGTGGTATTGGAGAAGACTCTTGAGAGTTCCTTGGTCTGCAAGAATATCAAACCAATCAATCTTAAAGGAAATTAACCCTGAATATTCATTGGAAGGAGTGATGCTTAAGCTGAAACTCCAATACTTTGGCCACCTGATGAGAAGAACTGACTCACTGGAAAAAATCCTCATGCTGGGAAAGATTGAAGGCAGGAGGAGAAGGGGATGACAGATGATGAGATGGTTGGATGGTATCACCAACTTGATGGACATGAGTTCGAGCAAGCTCTGGGAGTTGGTGATGGACAGGGAAGCCAGGTGTGCTGCAGTCCATGGGGTTGCAAAGAGTTGGATACGACTGACTGAACTGAACTGAACTGATGTGCTTCAGTTTTGGTTAAAGACACTTGTGACTAATGAAAGCCAAAAAAGATTAAAAAAATTTTTTTTGAATTGATAATGAAATGAAGAGAGTGCTTTAATTAATTAAATTCAAAAAATTGCCTCGACTTTTATTGTCTTAAGTTCCTTTTTGCACTGACTGCATATATTAGCCTTTTGATTGCATAACACATGCCTAGAGAACTTTCTTTATGTGAACAATTTATAAACTATGTCAGTATTTGCATAGTAGTTCATTCTTTCCATCTGAAGTTTCCATGGCCAACATTGGTGATCCCGATGCTGGGAAAAATTAAAGGCAGGAGGAGAAGGGGACGACAGAGGATGAGATGGTTGGATGGCATCACTGACTCGATGGACATGAGTTTGGGTAAACTCTGGGAGTTGGTGATGGACAGGGAGGCCTGGCATGCTGCAGTCCATGGGGTCGCAAAGAGTTGGACACGACTGAACTACTGAACTGACTGACTGATTATTAACTGTAGTCACCATGCTGTACACCACATCCCCGTGCCTTATTCATTTTATAACTGAAGTGTATACCTTTTGTCCCCTTTCATCGATTTCACCTACCCCTCAACTGGCCACCTCAGGCTAACATCAATGTGGTCTTGATATCTGTGAGCTCAGATTTGTCTGCTTTTGTTTGTTTGTTTTTTAGTTTCCTCTGTAAGTGAGGTCATATGGTATTTATCTTTCTCTGACTTATTTCACTTAGCTTTACGCTCTCAAGTTTCATTCATGTTGTTGCAAATGGAAATATTTCATTCTATTACATTTTATCACTAAACAATATTTCATTGTCTCTCTCTCTCTCTATATATATATATATGCAATATCACATTTTAATTATCCATTCATATATTAATAGGCATTTAGGTTGTTTCCATACCTTGGCTATTGTAAATAATGCTGCAATGAACATAGAGGTGCATATATCTTTTTGAAGTAGTGTTTTGTTTTCTTCAGCTACATACCCAGAAGTGGAATTGCTGGATTATACGGTAGTTCTATTTTTAATTTTTTAAGGAACTTCCATATTGTTTTCCACAGTGGCTGCATCAACTTACATACCCACCAGCAGGGCACAAGTGTTTCCTTTTCTCCAAATCCGCCCAGCCTTGTTATTTGTTGTCTTTTTGAGACTAGCCATTCTAGCAGGTGTGATATGGTATCTCATTGTGGTTTTCATTTGCATTTCCAGTTTTATACCGATATTGAGCATCTTTTCATGTACTTGTTGACTCTCTGTATGTCTCCTACTGTTTTTTCATCCTCATCAAGGTTTGAAGATTTCAGAGCGAGGTATTAAGAGCTATAGCCAGCACAGCCTTTTTATCCCAGGTTTTTAACTTGATTCCTTTTCATTAGAACCAAACTAGGCTCAGTTTCAGTAGATGCATGCTTCACAAAATGCTTTACAATGGAGCAGTCTGGAAATGCTATGAAACAGGGCTTCCTGCGATATCTGTGTAGTGTCTCTGTGCATCAGGACCGTGGGAGTCATTGGGCACCTTACCCCGTACCTGCAGTTTTAAGACTTCATCATAGCAGCTTGGATTCAAAGGAAATCCATCGAAGGCATTTGATACAAATGAAATAAGCTGCATTAATGTTTTTTTCTTTCTTTTCCTAACTCTATAATGTCTCCGTCAACATGGGAGGGCTTTGTGGGCTGATACAATTTGTTTCAAATGGATATGTTTAAAATAACATGTAGCAATTGGCTGCAAAAGGAGAACTGAGTGAACTGACTTCTTGCAGCTGAACTGCAGCTACCCTTCAAGGCAGGAAACGGGATGACTATGTACAGATGGTACAACATGGTTGTCTGGGGTTTGCTCAGCAAACTAGGGGCCTGAGTTCAAATGTGAGGCAGTCTCGTGACTCTCCTGTGGTTTTGGGTAGAGTTCTGGGCCTCAGATCAGTGCGTAAATGATTCCCTCCCGTTGCAGGAGGAGAGTGGCTTGTATAAATCTGTTGGCTGTTAATTTTTTTGAATTAATAATGAAATGAAGAAAGTACTTTAATTAATTATACTCAAAAAATTGCCTCGACTTTTATTGTCTTAAGTTTCTTTTTGCCCTGACTGCATATGTTAGCTGTTTGATTGCATAACACAAGCCTAGAGAACTTTCTCATCCGTAGCCCCGAGTGGGAAGTGTGGTAAACGGGTTAGAAAACCTTTTCCCCATAGTTTCAAGCATGCTCCTCAAAAGGGCCTGGGCTACACAGTGACCTTAAAAGGGGAAGTCAGGTGAAGTCAGCAATGGAAAATACTCACCTAAATTCTGGGAAATCCATCCTTAACTCCCTTAATTTTGTGCATTTCTATGTGTCAGTCTTTTCCTGGCAACAAGTTGGTATTACTCATTTTATGAGGGGACCTTGCTTGTATCCAAAGCTAAGTGGGCCAGTGATAGAATTTTTAATAGGCTGAGAACATATCATTCATTATATATATATATATATATATATATATATATATCATGTAACTTTTTATGAATTAGTTTTATACAAATTCTTTAAAAGCTTAATATTAGGGTGTGTTGTTACTGCCCTTTACCTTTTGAGAAGGTGCAATCTAGGCAGGTAAACTTAAGAAAAAAAGGATCCAGGTCCGTTTTTGCTCAGTATTGTCTGGACTATTATATCTTCTTGTACGTAGCTGTTCAGTCACTCAGTCATGTCCGACTCTTTGCGACCCCACGAATTGTAGCACGCAAGGCTTCTCTCTCCATCACCATCTCCAGAGTTTGCTCAAACTCATGTCCACTGAGCTGGTGATGCTGTCCAACCATCGCATCCTCTGTCGTCCCCTTCTCCTCCTGCCTTCAATCTTTCCCAGCATCAGGATTTTTTCCAGTGAGTCAGTTCTTTGCATCAGGTGGCCAAAGTATTGGAGCTTCAGCTTCAGCATCAGTCCTTCCAATGACAATTCAGGGTTGATTTCCTTGAGGATTGACTGGTTTGATCTCCTTGCATGCTGAGGGACTCTCAAAAGTCTTCTCCAACACCACAGTTTGAAAACATCAGTTCTTCAGCACTCAGCCTTCTTATGGTCCAACTCTCACATCTGTACATGACTTCTGGAAAAAATGATAGCTTTTACTATGTGGACTTTTGTTGGCAAAGTAATGTCTCTGCTTTTTAATATGCTGTCTAGGTTTGTCATAGCTTTTCTTCCAAGGAGCAAGTATATAGTATGTGCATGCTGCTGCTGCTGCTAAGTCACTTCAGTTGTGTCCGACTCTGTGCGACTCAGTAGACCACAGCCCACCAGGCTCCCCCGTCCCTGGGATTCTCCAGGCAAGAACACTGGAGTGGGTTGCCATTTCCTTCTCCAGTACATGAAAGTGAAAACTGAAAGTGAAGTTGCTCAGTTGTGTCTGACTCTTAGTACATAATAGGTACTCAAATGGTTGTTGAATGACTGAGTTTCTGACCTGAAGAGTCAGATTCATGTTGGCTGTGAATTTTTCTGTAATCAGAGCCCTTCCTGGTATCCTCAAATGTTAGTGGGTTAGTCCAGACAGTGACCAATTTCATTTAGTACTTGTGTATCAGGAGATCAGAGACAAAGGCTTTTTCATGTGGGGGACACTTGGCTCTGAAACCCCTTATTTCTCCCAATCAGACATGACTTACTTTATTTACCTCCAGAGAACAGTCCCAGACATACTTGATTAGCCTTAAATGAAAGATAAGCTGTTGCTGTGAGAAAGGACATGCTTTCAGTAGATGGGCAGACAGACAGATAGATAGATATTAAACAATTTACAGTTTGTGTCTTGACAACTTGGATATTGTAACATGAAAAATGCTATTGAAAGGGACCAGTCCCTTCCTAGCACAGAAGCTACAATATTTTCAGTAACAAAAGATAAATATTTCAATCGTCGTTCCTTAAGACCCTTCAGGGACTTTCTATTAGCCTTTTGCGTCAGGTTTGAACTCCTTGGTATGGTTTGCAAAGTCCTTCGGGACTTGGTCTCTCCCTACCTTCTCTACCTCATTTGTTGATTAATGATTCTTGCATGCTCTTTGTCCATACTGGGAGTGAAGTCGGAAATCAGGGATGCTTAAATAGCTAGAATTTTTGTGCAGGTTAAATTATACCAAAGGCAGCTTTTCATTACTATCATTTCCCATGTACTGTAATATTCCTGGGGGTCAAAGGCAGGATGTACTCTCATTTTTTAAATAAATACTATGAGGAAATGACTGTTATCATTCACTTATAAAATTATCATATTGTAGGCGAATCATTGTTTACAATATTCAGAGAATAATTATATTTGGAACCTTTTAAAGTTAAAAAATAAACTTAAATTAAAAAAATTAAAAAACAAAAACCCACAAAAAAATAATGATTTTTTTAATTGAACAATATTTGTTTTACAATGTTGTGTTGGTTTCTGCCAAACAAAAAAAAAAATCAGGCATAAATAACTATATGTGTCCCCTCCTTCTGAAACCTCCCTCCCCAGCCCCCAACCTTTTAAATAAACAGATTGCTGAGAGAAATGTATGAGGTTTCATGACTGGTTAAAAAAAAATGTGATTGGGTCAGTGCTAACTGAATTTTGATACAGAGAAGGAAGGAGATTATTTCAATGAATGAGTAACTTGGTAGTGACAGAGATTTTTGCCTGCCTGGAAAAGACAATTTCTTCTCCCCCTGTTTTCTCCTTTCTTTCTGAGGTCTTAAGTGACCTTTTAGAAACCCAGCTAAGGGTTTAAATATCAGAAACTTTGTTGGTAAAAGAAAATTTTGATTTTCTGGAGGAGGAATGGAAATCAAGGTTTAGTTAAGCAGTAATTGATTACAATATAAACAAAGGCACTTATTTACATCTGAATATTTTGAATTCCTTTAGATATTTCTCTTCCATTATATGTTCACCCTTTGTAATTAGTATAGAATTAATTAATAAAAAAGATAACTTCATGATTTTTAAGTTTTATAGAAACAGTAAAAGGCTGAGTCATCATCTTTTTAGGTTATCTGTGAAGCTGACCAGTTCACTAAAACCAGGGAGCAATGAAACTTGGAGCAATGAAACTTCACTGTGACCTTCTGGAAGTACTGACTATATTTTTTACACTTTTATCACGGCACCTAGAAGAAGGACTAGGAAATAACAACAAATGTTGGTTGAATGACAAAGTGAATTAATCTGCAATTCCAGTCTTGTATTTCTCAACCTGTTTTAGACAGTGGACACATGGAACAAGCTTAATTAACCTAGAACAGTGGTTCTCCAAGTGTGTTCCCTGGTCAACAGCAAGAACATCACCTGGGAACTTGCTAGAGATGCACATTTGGGGACCCGTAGCAAATGTACTCTGGGGGTGGGGTGACACCTCCAATCTGTCTTTTAAGACCTCTGGGTGATTCTGTACACTCCCTGATAGCTCAGTTGGTAAAGAATCCCCCTGCAATGCAGGAGACCCCAGTTAGATTCCTGGGTCAGGAAGATCCGCTGGAGAAGGGATAAGCCACCCACTGCAGTGTTCTTGGGCTTCCCTTGTGGCTCAGCTGCTAAAGAATCTGCCTGTAATGATGGAGACCTGGGTTCGATCCCTGGGTTGGGAAGATCCCCTGCAGAAAGGAAAGGTTACCCACTCCAGTATTCTGGCCTAGAGAATTCCATGGACTGTATAGTCCATGGGGTCGCAAACAGTTGGGCACGACTGAGCAACTTTCACTTCACTTCACTTCAAGTTTGAGAACTACTAGCCTGAAACAACTTGATGCCTGCTGATGCAGGAGACACAAGACTCGAGTTTGATCTCTAGGTCAGAAAGATCCCTGGAGTAGGAAATGGCAACCCATTCCAATATTCTTTTTGGAAAGAAAGAATCCCCTGGACAGAGGGGCCTGTCGGGCTACAGTCCATGGGGTTGCAAAGAGTTGGACACTGAGTGCAAGCATAAAATAAAGCCTAAAACAACAAAGGAAGCCATAGAGGATTGTCTGGACTGGAAACCAATTAACCTGGTCCAGCTACTTTTTTCCCAAAGGCTATGCGACCCTTTGCAAAGGGCAGTGGAAATCTTGCTGGCTGCATTGAATGTGCCTGTCCTGAATGTGGAATTTTAGTTAGATACACTTGTCTCTCCTACCATGGAAATCTGAGCTGATGAAAATGATTCTCCCAACTGCTATTGTTTCATGGCTCTGTGTCAGTGATTTTATTTCCGATATGTTTTCTCCTCCACGTTGCCCATTTTGACTAGCACTGCCAGGCTAATTAAGGAATTAGTATGTGGCACCCATTCGAGGAGGTGTGTGATTCTCTTTCTGCATCCTGAGAACATTTTTGCAAACACTTTCTGGTTCATATTTTCTTTTTTTAATCAGGCAGAGACATTACAATTAAAATCCCGTTAAAGTGATTCTGGCAAGTATTGCAATAAGCATGTTTTTTAATTAAAGGAAGAACAGGGGGATGCATAAGCAGCCTCAGCTAAAGGGGAGAATTTCCTCCGATATCTATTTTAATTGAAATGAAAAAAAGACTCTGGAAAAGCAGCAGCAGCCTGTGTGTGTGTGTGTGTGAGACTCCCAGGTTGCTAGGTTGAGGTGTTCTGTGCTTGATTAATTAGTAGCCAGCCAGAGAGTCCATTGCCTTTGCCCCCAATCCTTAAAGCCTGATTTATGCCTCACCTCCCCCATGAATATGTGAGAGCCCCGGCATCTATTTCCTGAGCTGCTAGTGGATAGGATTATGGAGCGTGCACTGAGCTCTCGGGGGCTCTCGTTTGCCAGCCAAATTGATTTTCCGCCTCTCTGGCCGGGGACAAGCCCACCTCGAAGGCTTCCAGGCTCTGCTCCAGTGGATCAGGCACAAGCCTAATCCGGATCTCACCAACAAAGGAAGCTGTGTGCATCCCCATCAGAATGCAAGCTCTGAGCTGTGGATACCTTCCTTGAATGCTGGCCTTCTCTTCTTCCTCACCTTCTCCTGACACCTACCTGCATAGCAACAGAGTTCTGAAGGGTACAGTAGGGTGAAGCAGAGCACCCCAGCTCTGCCCCATCACTCAGCCCACACTCCTTATCCAGGGACAGCAGGACCCATCCATCCTGAATGTATGATCATCTCTAATTCTCCAGGGGAAGAGAATTCCATAGGCTCCCCTTGTGGAATAACTGGAAAGGTAACACAATACAGGATGCTAAAATTTTTAAGGAATTATTCAGAGTTGACACAAAAAGCTGAATGGAAGCTCATCTATGTGGATAAGCAAGCTGGATAATTTACATCTGAAAATTTAGGTAGTTCAAGCTTTGAGTACATGAATAATCTAGTTTGGTGACACAGATTGATCTAATGAATTGGGGATTGTCAGATTTCTCCCTGCATCTTGCCTCCATACATCTCTGGGTTTCCTTCTGCTTAAAATGGGAGTCATTCTCCCCAAGTTCATTCATTACCTGGCATGTGTGTCCTAACCAAGTGTACTCTTTCTCTGCAACCTTTGCCCTCAGATCCTCCTCAAAATGACACTAACTTTGCCATTGTCATCTGCCACCTTCCTAGTTCTTAAAGCTCTTCCAGGAACCCATCCCAACCTTTTGATTCCTCTCCAGTTTACTTGTTTCACTGACTGACCCGAAAGAATCATTCTACTTCCTCTCTTTAGTCTAGTCTGTAAATACTAGATGATAGTCTTGTCTTTCTTCTGCTCTCACTCTACATATCTGCCTAGGGAGACCTCATTCTTTTCTATAACTTCAACTCCTATTTATCTCACAAGTATTTAGTGACTGCTTTCCAAGCTCCCCGTATGACAGGCGCTGTTCTAGGAACAGGGACTGCAGCTGCAAATTAAACCTGGACTGTAAGAGAATAAAGTTGTATTACATAAGCCAAAAAATAAATAAATAAATAAAATAAATAAACACACCCAAATTCTTGTTCTCTTGGAGTTTATATTCATAAGGAAACAGTCGTATTGCATTTTGTGTTAGACGCAGCAGGGGAGAAGGATCAGGAGCTGGGCGGTGGTTTGTGATGGTCGGGGGATTTGCACACAGTGAGGGTAAAGGCTGTGCTTCAGGGGAGCGAGGGTCAGAGTGGCAGAGGACTGTGAGCTGGGGGGAAGAGACGGGGGAGAGGGGGACGGAGAGGGCCAGCCCTGCTGGGTTTGGTGGGCTTTGGCTCTGTGTGTGGTGGAAGCTGTTGGAGAATTCCCAGCAGAGAGGTGATGCAATGAAGTTTACATTAAAAATCACATTGTTGTTTTGAGAGTAGACCCTAGGGTTGGGGCAGGGGCAGAGCAAAGAGCTGAGTTACAAGGCTCTATGCTTACTTGGAGATGAGATGTGACTTAGATCCCAGTGATGGACGTGCAAGTGGTGAGAGGGGCGGATCACAGGGATGTTAGGAAGGAAGAATGCACAAGATTTCTTGGAGCCTCGGTTGTGGTGTGTGAGAGAGTAAGTGTGGCCTCTAGGACTTTCAAACTGAGCAATGGGAGGGATGGAGTTGCCATTTAAGGAAATGGGACAAGACAAGGAGCTCACTTTTTGGATGTTCTAAGTCAAGAAAACTTTGAGACATCCATATAGAGATACCAAGAAACAGATGGGTCTACGAATCTTGAACTGAGGGCAGAAATGGGCCTTGGGAGTCATCTGGGAGTCATCGGTGATTAGTGTACGATGGAGTTTGAAACCTTAAGACAAGGTGAGAAAAGCAAGGTCATGTTCATAGAATGATTGGAAAAGTGATCAAGGGGCTGGGTCCTGTGACATTCCAAGTGTCAGTGGTTGAGACAGTCAGGAGGAATCAGGCAGAGGAGGCCGAGAGGAGAGGCTGGGAGTGGGGAGGGATCCAGGAGAGCACAGAACTGGGTGGCCGGGGGATGGAGCAGCAAGCAAGGACTGAGCACACATGTCAGATGCCACGGGTGCTCAGCAAAGATGAGCGCTGAGCACGCAGCCTTGGATTCAGCAGTGTGATTGCCACTTGTGACCTTGATAGGACCAGTTTTGGTGGAATGGCCAAGCAAAGCCCTACAGGGGAGGGTTCCACAGAGACTACAGGAAAAGAATTGGGATAGAAGATATAGCCAGTTCTTTTCCGGTACCATGTGGGATCCTAGTTCCCCACGTGTTAGTCACTCAGTCATGTCCGACTCTTTGTGACGCCACTGGCTGTAGCCCACCAGGCTCCTCTGTCCATGGCATTCTCCAGGCAAGAATACTGGAGTGGGTAGCCATTCCCTTCTCCAGGGGATCTTCCTAACCAAGGGATTGAACTCGAGTCTTCTGCATTGCAAGCAGATTCTTTACCATTTGAGCCACTAGGGAAGCCCCCTAGTCCCCCAACCAGGGATTGAACAGGCACCTCCATCCAGTGAAATCTCAAGAGTCTTAACCACTGGACTGCCAAGGAAGTCCCTTGATGAGTATATTCTTGTATGGTATAATATTTATACTCTAAGTGTTTTCTGTAATGGGGAAAATAGCTACAACTGTGTATTTGTTTTTCTTTAAAACACACTCATGCACACCAAATCATTTTGTGGTTATTACAGAAAATGGCTAATTGTGGGGTTAGCCCAAAGTAGGTTTTGATGTACTTTGCAAACATTCACTAGCTGCTAAAAGTCTCTTTTACTTCCCTTTAAAAGAAATAAAAGAGACATTTAATGGAAACAAATGATTACATGTAAAAAGTTGTGTTCATTTGTTTATTTTGGAGGGGAAGGAACAATAATGATGGTTGATTGATTTTTATAAAATTACCCAAGGTCACTCGTGGGACGTACTCAGCTTTCATGAACAATCGTAACAAGCAGTGTCAGGGTCAGAGCCAAAGGCTGATTTCAGCCCCGCTCTTTATTTCAGCTTTCAGAAATGGGGTCAAGCTCTATAAAGTGGAGAAATAAAGTCCTCCCACTTCCCTCCCGTATTCAAGTAACTCTTCTTTATGTCAGCTCGGTATGTATTTGTCTTAAGCTAATAAAGTGTGCAATGAAACACTTGGGGCCTTGGCACAGAGGTAGATTGAATATAAACTTCCTGTTCTTTCACACCAACAAGCTTTTACCTTGGTTATCACATACAATTATTTCAACCAAAATTAGCTGAATTCCACAACAAATGTGTGTTCAATTGTGTCTGACTCTTAGTCCTCCACGCTCCTCTGCCCATGGAATTTTCCAGGCAAGAATACTGGCATGGAGTGCCATTTCCTACTCCAGGGGATCTACCTGACCCAGGGATCAAACCCAGTCTCTTGCGTCTCCTGTGCTGACAGACAGATTCTTTACCACTAACACCACTTGGGAAGTCCCAAATTTCATAACAAACTTTCTTCCATATTTACCTAGATTTCCCTATACATACTTGCTACTGATAAAGTAAAGAAGGAAGGCTTTTCTGCAGGTAATCACATTAACTAATTACTCCTACTTACAGTACTCTTGCCAATGCAAATTATTTTGGGGGGAGCTGAGCTTTTCTCCCTTCATTAGTGTTATTATTAGGTCCCATCAGTAAATGACTTTTTCAAATTTCTGCCAATTTTCCTCAGTATATTTAATATTTTGCTTGATAGTACAAGGGACAAATCCCCAATTTATAAATTTACCCACTAATCCTTGTAATCTGCCTCAAATCCTTTTCAGAATGAGGTGAGGTGTATCAACAGTACTAAAATTAAAATAAACCTCATATAAACAAGCCAAACTTACCTAAATAGGCAAGTTTGGCAATAGGCAAACTTACCTAAAAAAGTAGCATGTCTTTTTTCTTAAAAGTAACTATCATAAATAATGAAATTAATGAAATAATTAATGAAAAGTATTTCCTAATTAATGAAAAAGCTACCTGGTAGGGTTTGCTAAGTGGATAGAACGTGAGTGTCTCTGACAGGTGGTCCTGGGTTCTAGTGCTCGCTCTGCTTCCCCCAGCCCACTATCTGCTCTGAAATATGGAGTGTGATGTTGACCTCCTAGGCTGGTTTGGAAAGGTTGTTTCAGAGAACATCACTAAAGATATTGGTATAGGATATGTGCTTAATACATATGTGAGTTCCCTTGTTTTCGCCATCATCTCATTTGAATTCCTCACTGTGCAGGTAATCTCTTTCTCAAGTGACATTCAAAGCTCCCTGCAGTGTAGGTGGTGTCGGGAGAACAAGAGGTCCATGTCTCCATCAGTGTCAAAGGCACACTTGACTGCGTTCTTTGTGGGTGTAGATGTCAAGTGTTCCAGAGACAGAAGGAGCCTCAGTGGGTGCATAACTCTGTTCCACACGTCCCTGAGGAGCAAACAGACCCTCCCTTGGCACTGAGTGGGACAGATGTGGAAACCGAGACGTCTAAGGCCCAGCAACTTTGTGAGACATATTGAGGGTCATTCAGAGGCCAACACCAGAGTGGGGACAGGTATCTGATTCAATACTCCGTCTCCATCATGGTTCATCTCAGTTCAGATTTCCTGACTATAGATATGGTGCGACCCATCGTTGGACCCATTGTTCAACCCGTGTTCCACTAGTTGAAGATTTGGGACATTAATGACACATGGCTGTGAATGAAAATGTTCTAGTGAATGCAAGAATGTAGCCTGTACCACAGGTCGCATTTCTTCCCTCTTGTTCACAGCCGGATTCATTTATTGTTGTTCGGTCATTCAGTTGTGTCCAACTCTTTGCAACCCTATGGACTTCAGCATGCTAGGCTTCCCTGTCCTTCACTGTCTCCTGGAGTTTGCTCAAACTCATGTCCATTGAGTCAGTGATGCCATTCAACTCATCTCATCCTGTCATCCTCTTCTCCTCCTGCCTTCAGTCTTTCCCAGCATCAGGGTCTTTTCCAATGAGTCTGATCTTTGCATCAGGTGGCCAAAGAATTTGAGTTTCAGCTTCAGCATCAGTCCTTCCAATGAATATTCAGAGTTGATTTCCTTTAGGATTGACTGGTTTGATCTTGCTCTCCAAGGGACTCTCAAGAGTCTTCGCCAGCACCACAGTTTGAAAGCATCAATTCCTTGACATGGGACTCATTACTGCATTTCTAATGATTATTCTTGTCATTGTAATGAGAATGGAAGGAAAAATTAAAGTCAGACTTTAAAATCAGAATTGCCAGCAGGCCCTTTGGAAAACTGGTAAGGATTGTGGTGCTATTCAAGCATCAAACCTGTAGGTCACCAAAGGAGAGTTGCTTCTTGGGTCAGTCACCTTAGAGTGTGATCAATTTGCCATTTTTGAAAAAGGGACATCAGGACAACAGAGGCTGAGGTGTTGAAAAGAGGTGGCCTTTTGGAGGGGCTTGGCAGGTGAGGGTCTCAGAAACAGGGACTCTTCTCAGGCTTGTTAAGATACAACCACTGGAATTACTAAGAATCAAATAGTTCCAGCCTCCCCTTTCCTTTGGCTCCAGACTTTCTTGAGAAGCAAGGAAATCATGACCGAGTTGATGGTAGGATAAGGCATCATGATTGACAGTTCTACTCAGCTCTGTTCAATGGAGCAAAATAATTCCTTGTGGAAATTAGGGTCTATTATCCCAAAGAAATAGAGTAGGAAATGACACTCTACCCCAGTATTCTTGCCTGGAAAATTCCATGGGCAGAGGTGTCTGGCGGACTACAGTCCATGGGGCTGGAAAGAGTCCGACACGTCTGAGAGACTGAGCATATCCAAAGAAAAGGATAATGGATGTTGGTCAGCTAAAGTGCAAAAAATTTCATAATGCCACCTAATTACACTGCCTTTTACCGTGTCTTATAATTGTGGCATTATTTTCTTCTATTCCTATTTCCTGTTTACTGTTTCCCTGTTTTTTTAAACTTAATTTTCTAAGCTGCTATTACGTGGTGAAACGGTGACCTCCTCATTTCTTATTTAACCACTCCTAAATTTCTAGGCATTTAGGTTATTGTGACTAAAAACACTATAAATAAAGCTGCTGTGAATTGTGATAGCTAACCTAAGCTGACTTAGTAATACTGTGCTTCTGCTCCTTGATGTCAGATGACTCAACTGTGCTTCTAGGAAAGAAGGTGAGATAAATCTAAATTTCAGCAGAATCATATAAATGAAGAAGGTTTCATCAGACATTATAACTGTCAAAAGAAGCTGAGCCTCATCTTCCCAGAGACTGAGTGTCTTCTCTGTGGCTCTTAGGAGGGAAGTTGATCTTCCTGGACTTGGGACCCATCGAACTCAGAACACACTCCATCCTTGTTTCTGATGGTGGAGAACTCCGGATTGGATCTGAGGACAAGCCCTTCCAAGGCAAAGCTCGGATCAAACTCTATGGGAGCTCCTACTCTGCCCGCTTCTTCCCATATGGAGTCAAGTTCCTGGCTGTGAGGAATGGAACTCTTTCCCTTCATGGTGAGTGAGGCAACTGGCCAGAGGAACTGAGGAAGAGCTTTGTCTAACCAAGGTACAGACAATGGGGAAAATGGCTAAAACTACTCACATCTCTTTGGCTATTAGTTGCTGAGGCAACAAAGTGAATTAAAACACGGGCACTGTTTCCTTAAATAAGGAGTATTTAATATTAATATTTTTTACTGTAGTATTTGCTTTACAATGATATGTTAGTGTCTGCTGTATAGAAAGCAAATCAGCTATATGTATGCATATATGCCCTCTTTTTTTGATTTCCTTCCTATTTAGGTCACTACAGAGAACCGAGTAGAGTTCCCTGTGCTGTACAGCTGGTTCTCACTAGTTATCTATTTTATACATAGTATCAAGAGTGAATGTCAGTCCCAATCTCCCACTCCATCCACCCCCTTGATATCCACGTTTGTTCTCTACATCTGTGCCTCTAGTTCTGCTTTGCAAATAAGTCCGTCTATACCATTAAATAAGGAATATTAATTGTGATGCTACTCACCGCAGAATATACTGTGGTTCTCAGTTATTCACTTGCCTTTCTGCAAGAGGATTATACACCTCTTCTCTCTGTCAGGTAACTTTCAGTTCCTCCCTGTGGGTAGACCATATTTCCTTGTCCCAGTGAGAGTGGGCTTCACCTTGGACTTGCTTTGGTCAATGGAATGGGAGCAGAAATGATGTACTTCATGGTCAAATCGAAGTTTTAAGAACCAGTGTAATACTTTGAACATTTTTCTGTTTTCTTTCTGCTTGAGAATATACCATCTCCTATAGGAACAGGGGCAGTCCCTTAAGCTTGGGCACAGCTGCATGTGACCCACCGCTCCCCTGCGTTTGAGTGAGGAATAAACTTTTGTTGTCATGAATGACTGAGATTTGTATTTGTAACTGTGGCTTAACCTAGTGAAAACTGACCAGTGGGCTTACTTACTGTTACTTAGCCTACGCGGGTGGCTGTGTACACTCGTGGCATCACAGACCAAGCAGACAAGCTTGTTGTTGTTGTTGTTGTTGCTGTTTTCCCCTCCTGGGAACAGGGTTCGGTTGGAGTTCTCCCTGGAATCCTGTTACAGGTGAGTTGGTGTTTATAGATTCCTGGGGAAAAAACAGATATTAGGTTATAGTGTGTTTCTGCTACAATTTTGTTTGCCTTTTGCTGACCTCATTGCACTTTGCAAAATAGACATTTTTATTTTCCTCGAGATTCAAGAAATTACTTTGTGTGCCAGGATAACCCTTAGCATCAACTAGAAAATGTAAGTATAGCATGATGTGCGTGGAGTGTCTTTCAGTGGGTACTGATAAACTTTTTATTACATGACACGAGCCAAAGGCAGATAAAAAGTGCAGGCACCAGACAGTGGCCCGATTTGGGTTTCTGGAGAGAAAATGTGGTGTCTTCTACACTGGAATATCTGTGCTGACATAACAAAACAGGACCCTGCTACCTCTCATTCGGTAATTGTTCTAGACATGGCATGTTGCTATGCTGAGGAGTCAGTCTTTTTTTGCGACATCAACGGTTTGTCCATTAAAAATTGTGGCCCTCAATCATTGTCTCCTAAAAGCCCTCTTCTGCCTTTTTTCAACTTACTGTGAGTAGAAGGGGGATCTTATCATCAAGCATTTATTAAATGCTGACCAGGGACCAGCTAGAGAGATACACACTGGGAGTGCATTTTGTAAGGTTGAAAAGCCCACAACTGTCTAGACAGAAATTCAAAACACCTACAATATTGATTCTTGTATTCTACTTCTAAGCAGTACCTTTTTCTTCCCATTTTCATCAGCTAGCAGTTATATTGATCTTATAGCCCAGATCCAGGAGGGGCTTCTGTCTGTTTACACAGCAGTGATGATCTCCAATGGTTGTTCTAGTCTAACAGCCACTTAGACCACCAACCCAATGTGCTGCTGTTTACCCTTGAGAAAAAGGCACAGATCAGTATTTCAACCAGCCTGATCCTGAAAGATCCTAAAGCTTTAGAAGTATCTGTAGGTTTGAGAGCCATTGTCCTATGAGATGCAGATGGCGTAACTCTTGCCTGAAGTGGAAATTCACCTGAAGAAGGAAGAAACTCTCCCAATTCTTTCACTCAAATTCTTTCATTCCAGTGCCTTCTTTCTCATGTTCTATTATGAAGGGTCAGAGAAAGACTTTACAAATATACCTTTGTGTGCTTATATTGTAAATGTACTCTGTGCTTCTAACCTCTGTGTTTTAATAGATGTCAAGTTAAGAAAATCCCTAGGACCATTGTTTATAATTAATATACGGGGCAATTAAAGCAAAGTAGATGCCTCTAATGTGTTTTAAGAATCCTGAAATTTCAAAAGTGTTGCTACCTTATCCTGGTGATGTTATTGGATGCTGAAAGCGCAGACACCTCCTCTCCCTGGCTTCCCTCATTTCCATCTTCTCCTCTCATTTTCCTCCTTCTCCTTTCCCAACCCTCTTCCCCTCCCTCCTTTTCCTCCTCCTCTTCTTTCCTATATTCCAAGGGTTAGGGTGTCATCAACAGCTGTCTTACCCCTTTCCTCACAGTCCTACCGATACAGGCATGAATATCATCTCTCTCATGAAGCAAAGCTTGAACATGAACACAGGCAAAATCAAGCTGTTTTCCTGATTGAGTTGCTGCTGCTGCGTCTCATTCATTTGAAAGAAAAAGTGTGTAGAAAAGAGCTGAGCCACTGGGTGGGAAGGATCCCCAGTCACAGCCTGTGATCTGTCAGCCCTCTCCCTTCTCTCTCCCTCACCACCTGAGGTCTCAAACAGACCTCCCCTCTGGCAGCATGGTGCCATAGCATGGTTAAAATCATTACGTAATTTCACTGGCCTTTTCCCAGGGCCAGAGGTGGACCTGGTGACACTGGGGCTTTAGGGGAAAACTAATTATCTTTTGCTGTCAAGTATGCAGAAAAGTGAGCAACTTGATTCAGTGCTTTGCCCCCAGCAGGTCCCTAAAGACCCGACTTCACTCAGCTTTCCAGGATGCTATAGGGAGGGGAACCACCAACCTTCGTGCATGGAAGATGCTTCTCAGGAAGATTCTGAAAATCGAGGTTTCTGGACCTCTCTTCCAGAATCTGAGTCTGTGGGCTTGGCATGGGATTTGATTCAGGGAGCGCACTGACTGCTCATGGAGAAAGGCTGTTTTTAGTGGTTCATGTAAGTTTGGGAATCAGAAATCAGCCCAGTTCTGCCGCTTATCAAGTATGACCTTGGGCAAATCTATCTCTATAAAACCAGAAAAACACAGTTCCTGCCTTGTAGACTTACTGCTTGTGAACTGCTCCAAAGTATCCAGCACATGGTAACACTCCAGCACTGTTAGTTATGGCTGTTCTGATGACATTTTCCCCCAAAGCAGCGAGTCCCCTGTACCAATCATCTCATGTGTGTGTGTGTGTGTGTGTGTGTGTGTGTTCACATGTGCGTGTGTGCTCAGTCTCTCAGTCGCGTCTGACTCTTTGGGATCCCAAGGACTGTGGCTTACCAGTCTCCTCTGTCAATGGCATTTCACTCAGGCAAGAATACTAAAGTGGGTTGCCATTACCCACTCCAAGGGATCTTCCTGACCCAGGGGTAGAACTGCATCTCTTGTGTCTCTGCACTGGCAGGCGAATTCTTTACCACTGCACTGCCTGGGAAGCCCCAGTGATCTCATAGTTTCTTTCAAGGATAAGAGGGGACTTCTACTTGACATGGAACCAGCTCTGCTTGGAGAGTTTTCTCCTTATTCATTATATTAAAAAATTACTTATTTATTTGGCTGCATCTGGTCTCAGTTGTGGCACACAGAATCTTTGTTGCATCATGTGAGATTGTTGTAGCACATGGACTCTTTCGTTGTGGCTCAGTAGTTGCTGTGCATGGGCTTAGTAGCCCCATGGCGTGTGGAATCTTAGTTCCCTGACCAGGGATCAAACCCTCATCCCCTGAATTGCGAGGCAGACTCAACCACTGGACCAACAGCGAAGTCCCTCTTTATTCATTTCCTTGTCTACATTTCATCACCACAAGAGAGAAGTTTTAACGTTGGAGGTCATGAGGGAAAAACACTTCCAGGCACCTTTGTTCTGTTTCCAAAACTCAGTGAACACAGTTTGATTTTAATCTCTGTGTTGCAGCTGCTTCCTAGCAGTGGATAAACACCATTGCTGGGCATGATTACAATGAAGGCTTCTTGGAAACCATTTGCATGGGTTCCAGTCTAAGCAAAAGCAGAGCACTGCCCTGCTAATGAGGCTTTTTCAAGTGTTTTATTCCCAACATCCAATAGGAAGAGGCCTGACTGATGGATACAAATTTCACTCCTAGAGGATCACACCAATGGGTCTGCGTTTCAGTGGCAGGCTTTCCCACCTTCTCTGTTCCATCTCATTCATCATGGCTGCCCCTCGTAACCCTTCTGCTCTAGTTGATTTTTATCATAGATTAAAGTTGCTAAGCAAACAGACTTTGTTGTTCAGCTGTCACCAAGAAAGATGGAGCTGAAGGCATGTTTTTCATGTTTTGCTTTTAATGTAGAAAAATTCTCTTATACTCCTATACTCAGCTGCCCTGCCCCTACCCCTTACACACACTCATACACACACACACGCACACACAGCCCAGTATGTCTTTCTCTTTCTCTGGGTTTAAGAGTAGATGGGACAGCTTGGGTTCTGAATCTCTGGTGATCAGATGACTCAGTAAATTGTGTCGGCTGTATGCTTTGCTATGTTAATATGGCTAAAGGCTTGCAGATTCTTACAGAGTGTCAGTCTGGGGTTTTGGGGGGCTATTGTCAATGAGGAAATTTCACCCTCACCTTTTGCTCCCTCCCTCTGTCTGCCAATCCAGGTTCACCACCCCAGACCAAGTGCCAATCACATGTCACTTTTCAAGGGGGTTGCTGTCAGCCTGGGCAACTTGAATTTTTGACAATGTAATTACGGCCCTTGCTTCCACAGTGGGAGGCTGAACAGGATGGTGGGGCTTTTTATTGATTGTTCAAAAGGGAAATTTATCAATGTCTCTCACTTCATTTCCAGTTCCTCCCTGAGAAATTTGGCTGACAGTTTCTCAGCAGAAAAAGCCGTCTTCTGGCCTTGAATGGACTTCTGTCTTTGTCCTTTTCAAGAAATTACAAGATCAGGCATTAAATATAAATGGGAGTTTGTGGGGAAAGTAAGACTGTGGGAACATGGTTGAAGGAAACAGTGTAACGTTATGAACAGGAGACTGTGATAGGAATAAATAGGAAAAAGGGGTCTAAACAAGCAGGTTTAAATACAGCTTACTTCCCTTCTCAAAATACCAAACATCTGTATGTAAACTCCATGCTTTTTATGAGTACTGTCTATGGGCATGCTTACTGTGTAGCTAAAGTGTATCAGGCTGTCTGGAAGCATGATGTTGTGTGCATGGAGTTGACACATGTGTCCAGGGTGGTGGTTTTCCTACTAGACTCCACAAAATCTGAACATTTCTTGAGGGAACTGCAGAGGTTCTGCAAACAATGAATTATTTGGGGATCAAGCTATAAAGGTTTAAATTGCTCAAGCAACTGCCTCATTGTTTTTACTTCTAGCTTAAATTTATGTTAAAATAGTATTTCACTTGGAATAAAGAGTTCTAGTGCGAAAATGGTGATAAAAATGACTCAAGTAGCTTATCTCTTCTTTTTCTTTTTTTAATTGAAATACTGTTGATTTACTATGTTGTGTTAATTTCTGCTGTACAGTGATTCAATTACATATATATATATATATATATATACACACACACACTCTTTTTGATATTCTTTTCCAATATGGTTTATCATAGGATATTGAATATACTTCTGTGGCTATGCAGGCTTCCCCAGTGGCTCAGCAGTAAAGAATTCATCTGCAATGCAGGAGACATAGGAGAAGTGGGTTTGATCCCTGGGTTGGGAAGACCCCCTGGAGAGGGAAATGGCAATCCACTCCAGTATTCTTGCTGGGAAAATTCCATGGACAGAGGAGCCTGGTGGGCTACAGTCCATGGGGTCACAAAGAGTCGGACACGACTGAAGCGACAGCATGCATAGGCGGTTCTAAACGGTAAGAGCTTGTTGTCTGTCCATTCTATATATAATAGCTTACATCCCTCCTACCCTGTTGGTGGGAATGTGAGTTGGTGCAACAACTATGGAAAAGAGTATGAAAGTGCCTCAGAAAACAAAAAACAGAATTACCATATGATCCATCTGTCTTTTGTATTCTCTTGGTGCTGGGGCAGGTAGAAGAAGTGAGGCAGGTGCTGAGGAAGATGAGGCAGGGAGGTTACCTAGCTTTTAACTGAACTGTGCAGTTGTATTCTCTCTGGATAATACTGGTTGATTGTTGATTCTCTCTCTCTCTGATCATTGGAGTCCTACAGAAAACCTTCCCACTCTTTTCCAGTGTGGAAGCTCCACCTGAGTTTGCAGTCCCCTTAGCTTCCACCAGAAATTTGGCTCAGATTAAGCTACCTTTCCCAGAATCTACTTGATCCAGAGGAAACTTACAAATCTTTCCATACCACAGATGTCCCACTCACAACCCTTTGCTCTAAGTCTCCTCTCCCCTTTTCAAATAAGCATGGAGAGCCCACACATATGCTGCTGTATATGTAGACATCCAATCTGGGAAAAAAGAAGCCAGTCTCCTTTTCTCACAGGCATCTCAAAGGCTGATATCTTTGAAGCCCCTTTTCTTTGATGAAGTGGAGAGAAATAGCCTCAGACCTCCCTCTGTGGGAAGGCAAGGAAAAGGCTGCTCACGGGGCTAATGACTCACCCCCATGACTGAGAATTTCTTTGAATTTCCTCTCTTTGTTGATAGTGTAGCTTGAGGTGGGGTCCATCCAGGAATGGGCTCCAATGGCAGAATTAGATTAGCCTCCTTTAATAAGCCCCAAGGAAAATCTGCACCCTGTCTGTTCATTTCATTGTTCAGTTGCTCACTTGTTTCTGACTCTTTGTGACCCCATAGACTGAAGCACGCCAGGCTTCCCTGTCCTTCACCATCTCCTGGAGTTTGCTCAAACTCATGTCCGTTCAGTCGGTGATGCCATTCAACCATTTCATCCTGTTGCCCCTTTCTCCTTCTGCCCTCAATCTTTCCCAGCATCATGGTTTTCAAGTGAGTCGGCTCTTCGCATTATGTGGCCAAAGAGTTGGAGCTTCAACTTCAGCATCAGTCCTTCCAATGAATATTCAGCTGATTTCCTTTAGGAGTGACTGGTTTGATCTCCTTGCTGTCCAGGGGAACTCCCCAGAGTCTTCTACAGCACCACAGTTCAAAAACATCAACTCTTTGGCGCTCAGCATTCTTTATGGTCCAACTCTCACTTTTGTACATGACTACTGGAAAAACCATAGCTTTGACTAGATGGACCTTTGTCAACCAATGATGTCTCATGTAACTTGAGGCGGGGTCTATCCAGTGATGGCTCCAATGGTAGAATTAGATTAGCCTCTTTTAATAAGCCTCAAGGAAATTCCCTGTCTGTTCATGGCTCATGTACAAATATGGATGCTTACCATCTTTTGTCCCTAGCTTGGGTCCTCTTGGTTGGGTTGAGGGAGCAGAAGTCTCTGCTTGGCAGTTTGCTACATATGTGAAAGGGTGCTCCAAAGGGATTTTGGGTTAAAAGAGAGAGAAGCTGTTTTGTGTGTGTGTGTTTTGTTTGATTTGGGGTGGGTGGAGAAAGTAAGCTCAAAGTGAGAGGAAGAATAGAGGAAGATGTATGAGAAACATAAAAAACCTGCTTTCTGTAATCTTAAATTTATAGACGCTTCAATCCAACACTGGGGTTCTAATCAGCTAGTATGTTGTGGCAGATGGGTAACTACTCAGTCAAGTTAATGTTGGTCAGTGTGGTTCTGGACTTAGAACCCTCAGCGTGCAGGATGGCCAGTGACTGATGACTGCTTCTCTATTCAGAGCACATGAGAATTGGTCCCTAACTATATGTCTCTCAAAATATGACCAACACCATCAACAAAAGTAAGACAAATATTCTCTGTTGCCTTGTAAGCCTTCAAAAAAGTCAAAATACAATTATTCTATATGCGCATATCTGGTAAAATCTCAATTTATTCTTAGCTGAGATAACTTAGAATTTGTAATTGCTTGATCTGGGCAAGAGTGACCTTGGAACAATGGATAAGAAAGGGTTCCTTCCAGTAAGAGTATAAAGCACACTTTAAGGAACTTTAAAAATGTTAAAGTGAACATGCTGTTTTTAAGGTCTTAGGATTTTAGGTGTTTACTTTGAATGTATCCTGCTAATTAGAAATGAGTTCTAGCTATTCGATAATCCAAGTACAGCAGGAACCCCACTTAGAAACACATTATAAGCTACTTTAAGTTTCTATATATACCTGAAAGTGTTGGCATTTGTCAGGTCTTTTTTGGTTGCAAGTGACAGAAAACTCCATTCGAACCCCCCAAATCAGGGCATTTATTGCCTCATATAACTGAAAAAACTTGAGGCACAGCTGAGTCCAGGTGCCTCAATGAAGTCATTAGGACTTTGTTTCTCTGCAGCTCTCGGTTCTGCTTTCTCTTGAGTTGCCTTCATTTTCCAATCTGCCTCCTGAAGGCAGAAATATGTTCCTGTGGCTCTAGATGAAAAAATGGCTCTTTTCCAATGACTATTATACCCCTGAGTAAATTACAACATTCCCCTCATCAAAATTTCACATCCCTCCCTCTGAGTTTTCCCTTTAGCTTTTAACACTCTCTAGCATATCATATTGGAGAAGGCAATGGCACTCCACTCCAGTACTCTTGCCTGGAAAACCCCATGGACAGAGGAGCCTGGTAGGCTGCAGTCCATGGGGTCGCTAAGAGTCTGACACGACTGAGCGACTTCACTTTCACTTTTCACTTTCATGCATTGGAGAAGGAAATGGCAACCCACTCCAGTGTTTTTGCCTGGAGAATCCCAGGGACAAGGGAGCCTGGTGGGCTGCTGTCTATGGGGTCACACAGAGTCAGACACGACTGAAGTGACTTAGCAGCAGCAGCAGCATATCATATATAGCTTATTTGTCATATATTGTGCTTATTCTAGTGTTTTCCCTAGTAGAATGTATACATCCCAAGGGCAAAGATTTTCATGCCTTTTTGTTTTTTTTTCTCATTGACAATATCCTCATTCCCTCCAATAGTGCCTGGACTCATAGTAGGCTTTCAACAAGTATATGTTGTGTGAATAATTGAAATGGAAAGCTTAAACAGAAGCTTCAGGATTAGCTTTGACTGTGTTTGAGTCATAAGCCCATCACTGAAGCTACTGCTATGACCAGGGAAGTGGTGGTCTTATTGGTTGGGATGGAACAAGAAGTGGGACCAACTTTCCAGACCCCCAAGACTACACAATCTGTGACCAAGAGAGGATGGTTTCTTAAGATTAGAGGTGTGTGATCTAACCAGAATAGGGGAATGGGCAGATAAAAGCAATAGCTTTTATCTTTTTAAAAGTCTACTTTAAAAATATCTGACAATCTGTTATTTTTACTACTTTTGCTAATTTGAAATTAAAATCAATAAATGTTAACTGGATATTTCAAACCTGTTTAGTTTGGCTGGGAAAAACTTCCAGTCAGTTAATTCACTAAGTAAAACAAAATTTACTAGTGATAGAAAATTTGGAATTAAAAATTTTCTGATAACTGTGTTTCACTTTATCTAGACAGTGTTATTGAAAGAATGAGGTTGAGTCTAAGATATTTTTTACTTAGGGAATCCAGGACTGCATGGATCTTGATCTAGACTGGCCGCTCTTTTGTGTAAATATATACATACTGGGTAATGGCCATCTAAGGCATCAATCCCCAGTATTAGGATTTAGCCCAAGCAAGGGAACCTCTCGTGAGCAATGGTGTGACTAATTCTTGACTAAGCTGTGAAGAGGAAGGACAACTGACCTTTGAAAAAAGTCAACTTTCAGTGTTTCAGTTTCCATACACAAGTTGAAGATGATTCTAAAACATTTCTCATGATGCTGTTAGGTGATTAAATGAAACAAAACATGTACAGCACTTAGCACAGGAGAGGCATTGAGTGATACCTGCATATCTACTCAGTAAATATTAAATATTGTTGTTATTATTATCATGTGCGTACTGTTTTGATTTGATGAAGCTGCCTTGTTATTCTGAGAGGGATGGGATGGTGTTTGTTGCTTTCCAGTAATCCGTCAACTGGAAACATTCCTGATAGCCCTCTTGTCCAGCCTTCTTCATATTATGTCCATCACCAGGTTCTGACTTTAATTCTTGAAAGACTCACAAGTCCATTTGCTTCTTGCCACTTCCATGACTACAACCTTAGTTTATGATGCCATCAACTTGGGCCTGGACTTTTGTTTAAGCTTTCTAGTTTATCTTTTAGTTGCTATTTTCACCCCTCTCCAATTCATTGTTTACCCTGGAGCCAGAGTGATCTTTTAAAAATGCAGATCTGTTCACATTACACCACTGCTCAAAACTCTTCAGTGGCTTTCCATTGTCCCTAAGATAAAGTCCAAAATTTCTAACCTGTTTATAGCACCCTCTCTGATGTAGGTTCCTATATTTCCTGGTGTGTTTTCCAACCCTCTCTCATTCTCCTCCCCCACTGCTTTTTGGTCTTAGTAACCTTCTTTCTTAATGATTTTTTAAGACTGAAAAAGATCTTAATGACCCAGATAACCATGGTGGTGTGATTACTCACCTAGAGCCAGATATCCTGGAGTCTGAAGTCAAGTGGGCCTTCATCACTATAAACAAAGCTAGTGGAGGTGATAGAATTCCAGCTGAGCTTTTTCAAATCCTAAAAGATGATGCTGTGAAAGTGCTGCACTCAATATGCCAGCAATTTGGAAAACTCAGCAGTGGCCACAGGACTGGAAAAGGTCAGTTTTCATTACAATCCCTAAGAAAGGCAATGCCTAAGAATGTTCAAACTACTGCACAATTGCACTCATCTCACATGCTAGCAAAGTAATGCTCAAAATTCTCCAAGCGAGGCTTCAACATATATGAACTGAGAACTTCCAGATGTTCAAGCGGGATTTAGAAAAGGCAGAGGAACCAGAGATCAAATTGCCAACATCCGTTGGATCATCAAAAAAGAAAGAGAGTCCTAGAAAAACTTCTACTTCTGCTTTATTGACTACACCAAAGCCTTTGACTGTGTGGATCACAACAAACTGGGAAATTCTGAAAGAGATGGGAATACCAGACCACCTTACCTGTCTCCTGAGAAATCTGTATGCAGGTCAAGAAGCAACAGTTAGAAACAGACATGGAACAACAGACTGGTTCCAGATAGGGAAAGGAGTACGTTTTAACTTATATGAAGAGTGCATCATGTGAAATGCCAGGCTGAATGAAGTACAAGCTGGAATCAAGATTGCCGGGAGAAATATCAATAACCCAAGTAGGCAGATGACACCACTCTTACGGCAAAAAGTGAAGTGGAACTAAAGAGCCTCTTGTTGAAAGTGAAAGAGAAGAGTGAAAAAGCTGGCTTAAAATTTAACATTTAAAAACTAAGATCACGGCATCCGGTCCCATCAGTCAGTTCAGTTCAGTTGCTCAGTCATGTCCAACTCTTTGCAACTTCATGGACTGCAGCATGCCAGGCCTCACTGTCCATCACCAACTCCTGGAGTCTACTCAAACTTGTCCATTGAATCGGTGATGCCATCGAACCATCTCATTCTCTGTCGTCCCTGTCTCTGTCATTTGGTCCCATTACTTCATGGCAAATAGATCGGAAAATAATGGAAACAGTGACAGACTTTATTTTCTTGGGCTCCAAAATCACTGCAGATGGTGATTGCAGCTGTGAAATTAGCAGACACTTGCTTCTTGGAAGAAAAGCTATGACAAATCTAGGAAGCATATTAAAAAGCAGAGATGTTACTTTGCCAACAAAGGTCCATCTAGTCAAAGTTATGGTTTTTCCAGTAGTCGTGTATGGATGCGTAAGTTGGACTGTAAAGAAAGCTGAGCGCTGAAGAATTTATGCTTTGGAACTGTGGTGTTGGAGAAGACTCTTGAGAGTCCCTTGGACTGCAAGGAGATCAAACCAGTCCATCCTAAAGGAAATCAGTCCTGAATATTCATTGGAAGAACTGATGCTGAAGCTGAAACTCCAAAATTTTGGCCACCTGATGGGAAGAACTGGAAAAGACCCTGATGCTGGGAAAGATTTGAAGGTGGGAGAAGGGGATGACAGAGGTTGAGATGTTTGGATGGCTTCACCGATTTGATGGACATGAGTTTGAGCAAGCTCCAGGAGTTGGGTGATGGACAGGGAAGCCTGGTGTGCTGCAGTCCACAGGGTCGCAAAGAGTCAGACATGACTGTGACTGAACTGATCTGAACCTTCTTTCAGGGGCTTTCCTGGTGGCTCAGTGGTAAAGAATCTGCCTGCAATGCAGGAGACCCAGGTTCTGTCCCTGAGTTGGGAAGATCCCCTGGAGGAGGGCATGACAACCACTCTAGTACTCTTGCCTGGAGAATCCCATGGACAGAGGAGCCTGGCAGGCTGCAGTGCATAGTGTTGCACAGAGTCAAACATGACTGAAGTGACTAAGTAGCAGCAGCAACCTTCTTTCAGGATTCCCTGTTGGCTCAGTGGTAAAGAATCCACCTGCAATGCAGGAGACACAGGAGACATGGGTTCAATCCATTGGTTGGGAAGATCCCCTGGAGGAGGAAATGGCAAACCCACTCTAGTATTCTTGCTGGAAAAATCCCATGGACAGAGTGGCCTGGTGGGCTACAGTCTGTGGGGTCCCAAAGAGTGGATGTGACTGAAGCACAACTTTCCTTTAGCTTATTAAATGGTTAATGTATTCTAGATTTTACATTTTTTATGTTTTTGAGTAGCAAAAGAAATCCAGCTTTGTTAAGTAAATGGAATGCTCCATAGGCAGGAGCATGTGATTTTTCCTTCAAAGAGAATTCTTCCCCATGTATCATCAAAGCAGTATTATTAATATTACTGCTTTCAGCCTGGTCCTGAAGAAAGAGTATCATTAAATTGGGCATTATATTCAGTATTTGTTAAAAATTGGATTTTTACTGAGATTCTGGCACTTTATATTAAAAATTTTCAAAGCTACTTTCCATTCTTCCCTCTCATTTAACTCTCACAACAACTCTGTGAAGTAAGAACCACTGGGATTGTTACTTTCATCTCAGAGATGATGAAACTGGGGCCTGGAAGAGGAGGTAACTAATATTCACTCCATCCTCTTCAAGGGCTTATGATGCACCTGGGCTTTCTGCTATTTTACATACACATAGCTGGTGTTTACCTGTGACAGAAAGACAAACACAAGATACTCCTTCCAGGTTTCTGGAATGTTCTTCTTCAGTTTTAATTTTCTCTGGTTATCTATGTGGGGCTTTGTTACTTTTGATTCCCTTTGTAGTATTTTTGATAGGGGGACAAAGAACCTGCTTCTTCCCCAGTTTGTTATTTGCCTTTAGTATTTTTATGGAATTTTCTGATTTCTATAATGGCAAAATTACAGATATCTTCTTTTGTGGTTTCTGCCTTTGATTTCCTGGTTAGAAAATTCTCACCTATCCAAAGACTATATAAAAGTTTATCTGTTTGTTTCCTGGTACGTTTTTATTTTTTTCACATTAGTGTCTTTAATCCAAAGTCAGAAGACAATGGCCTGTGGGCTAAATCTGGCCCTATTTTTGCAACAAAATTTTACTGAAGCTCAGCCGTGCCCATGTGTTTAGGTGTGTTTATGGCTACTTCTTGATTCCGTGACAGAGGTGAGTAGTTGCAACAGAGGCAATCTGGCCTGCAGACCAAAATCTGTTGTTTGGCTCTGAATAGAAAATGTTTGCCAATCCCTTCTTTAGTTCATCTAGAATTTATTTTGATATAGTGGATAAGTTCATTATCTAATTTCTTTTCAAATGGCTAGTCCATTTTCTCAACACTATCAATTCAACAATGCAATTATGCTATTCTGAAAAAATGCCTCCAAATATGTTCATACCCCAATTCCTAGAACTCATGAAGGTTTGGCAACAGCAACTTTGCAGGTGTGATTAAGTAAAATATTTTAAAATGGGGAGATTATCCTGGATAATTCAAGTGGGCCCAAGTTAATCACACTGGTCCTTATCAAAGGGATACTGGAGGAGTCAGAGGAGAAGGAGATGCAATGATAGAAGCAGAGAGAGGAGTGAGTGTTTGAAGATGAAGGAGGGGCCACAAGCCAAGGGATATAGGTGGCCACTGGAAGCCAAAAAAGACAAGGAAACAGATTTTCCTCTCAGAGCTCCAGAAGGAAACAGCTCTGCTTGAATTTTTAACTCAGTGAATCCAGTTTCAGAATTCTAACATCTAGAATCATGAAACAGTACATTTACATTTTTTAAAGACATTAATTTTGTGGTTAATGTGTTCAATCATTAGGAAACTAATATATTCCTTTATCATATGCTAATTTCTTATTTGATAAAGATACAAATAACTGTCTTTTATAAATAAAGAGCTTTTAACAACAAATTTAAGTTCTGGTGTTGGGTGTGAATAGACTTATCAGTGCAGTTAATGCAAATGACCAACATCAATTTATGTGGGGAGTGCTTGGGTGTGTTCACAGTGCTGTGTTCACAGGGGAGAGAGATTATTCTTTATTTTTTTTGAGTTTTCTCCAATCTTCACCTCATTAGTAATCACAGAAATGCAAAATAAAGTAAAAGTGATTTTTTTCCCTTAACAATCAATTTGGTCGATATTAAAAAGAAGTAGAATGTCTGAGGGATGGGCATTCATATATACTGCTAGTGTGCGTAGAGCATGTACAGTCTTTCTGTGAGACAATTTGGTAATAAAATCAAACAGCCTAAAACTAGGCATTTGCCTTGATATAGCAATGTCACTTTTAGGAATTTAAAGTAGTGAAATGATCATGAGTATGCCTAAAAATTATGCTAAAGAATGGTCACATCTGCACTGTTTATAAAAGGGAAATATTGAGAAAAAACTGAATATGAAAAAATAATGGATTAGTATTTAAAATAGACATTTAAAAAGTGATATACTATGATATTATCATGATATTACACAGTATATAATACAGATGAAAGATGCTCCTACTCTATTAAGTGAGAAAATTTATCAAAATGATATGTACAGAATTACAGAATTTTTGTTTATACATATATGAAATGTCAACATACAAATATAGGGAAAGGATAGAAAAGATATATATTAATCTGTTGTAATAATTGGTGATGAATGCCTTTATTGTTGTCTTGCTTCTCTTTATTTTTATGTTAAACATTATACATTTATTGGTTTTCTAAAAGAAACAATGCCATTAAAAATTAGGTCTTTCTTCACTGTTACTCCATTCCATAGCATAATCCATAGTAATGATTATCAAAACAATTGTCTAGAAATATATCTGGGTTTTTATATATATAATATATTTGACCATGAATAGAAGTGGGTGTTAAAGATAAGTGCAGAAGCCTTTAGCTCTGACCAATGGATCTTGCTCCTCTGTCTAAAGAACTTTCCACACTATTCTGTAGGGCCTAGGAGGCTCATTGTTCAACTGACCTGAAATCCTCACAGGAGCTGGGAACAGTGCTCTAGATATTTCCACTTATCTTACATGATATGATTTCCTTGGTATTTTGAACTTTATCCTTTGATTCTTCTCAGTCACTTTTAAATCGTAGCACCAACAGTAAAGCTCAGATTGGTTAAAAACAAAAGTTAGCCTTTCTTTCATAGCTCTAGAAAAGGCCTTCAATCAGAGTAGGGCTCATTGCACCATCCAGGTAACCTTGGTTAGCCTTGATCTAAACCTTTCTGCCAAATGAATGGCAGAATTCTTAGCACTGGGGGCAGATGTAGTCCCAGGTCTCGTTCATTGCAGTGCAGAAATGTTTGCTGACCAGCTGTGGGTGAAGCCCGTTTGTCTGCGTCTATACAGGATGCCTTAGCCAGTACCACTGGAGATTACACCAAGGCTGCAGAAGGCTTTCAGTGCACACACAGAGTCAGGCTTGCTCAGGATTCCCCTGCCAGGGTTTGCCTTCATCCAAGAGAGAAATCACAGCAAATGTTTCTCAAGGGCAGGGAGAAATGTACCTGCAAAATGCTTCATTCCATCTCTTTGGTCTGCCAGATAGTCTTGTTTTAATGCTAATATCACAGTCTTCTAAATAAAAGGGATCTCCTCTAATTCACAAATAGTTTGATTTCAAAGAATTCTCTTCTAAGTTGGTTGTTTGCAATTTGGAATGCATTTGTTCAAAGTTGGTTGAGATTAACACATACACATTACTATATGTAAAATAGGTAATCAAGAAGGACCTACTGTATAGCACAGGGAACTCCACTCACTATTTTGTAATAACCTTTAAAAGAAAATAATCTGAATATGGATATGTATATATGTATAACTGAGTCACTGTGCTGTACATCTGAAACTAACACAATATTGTAAATCAACTTTACTCCAGTTTTAAAAAGTGCTGATAAACCTTGTGGTTAATGACCCCTCTTGGGTGGGTCCTGCTCACCTTTCCAGGCGCATCCCCACTGCACCTCTTCAGGTCCCCTTCCCTGCCATGCACCTGCGTTCTGGCCTTGCCTCTTCTATGGCGGTTATTTGCATGTGTCATGTTACTCCTCACCACTGAATACATCTTCGCTGCCTTTGCCTGGAGGGCTCTGCCCATTTTGTTCTCTGCTCAACTGTGGCTTATCCTTCAAGACCCAGCTCTGTTATCACGTGTTCTGAGAAGCATTCCTGGAAACAACCCCGTCCTCTGTGTGAGTGAGGTGCTCCATATCTCTTCATTGGTGGACCCCGAGTGTCCTTCTGTCTTAGCACTTAACAGAGTACATTTATGACTTTTTGTCTATTTCCTGTACTGTTTACGGACACTGGAAGACAGTGACTTTGTTCCCTTTATGTCTTTCTTCCCAGTGCTTCACAGATGTTCATCTACACCAAAGAAAAAATAGCATTCATTGTTTTGCTGTGGATAATGGTGAAGCTGCATACAGAAATAGGGAAAATAATTTGCATATATTTGAGAAAAACATTTCTAGTCCTTTTGTGAGTTTCTTTCTGTTTCTATTATGTTGTGAACATGATTTTCATGAAATGATTCTTTCCTCCCTCCCTCCTCTTTTCCCTCCCTTCCTTTTTTTCCTCTCTCTCTCTCCCTCCTCACCCATTCCCTTACTGATTTGGAAAGGTCTTGGCAGTTATTCACTTGGAATAAATTGAAAGATTGAAGTCCTACAAAACAAACAGAAGATAATTAGTGATTTTAAAGTGTGTTAACCCACAATGATGATTTTCTTTCTTTCCATGCCTGTTTGGCAGGATGCTTGTCTGGGCCAGTGTAATTATGGATGAATGTGCTGAAGTGCTTGAACAATAATTTGTAGGAAATACAATTTTGAGTAGAAGTCATTAGTGGGAATAAATGAATAACTTGTTGGTTAACAGGTCAATGTTGAAAACCCAAATAGGTTAAACATTGTATTAACTTATGAGTCAAGAGAACAATCTTTTTTTCTGTAAGCATATGCATAAAATTATTGAGCTTTTTAAACTGTATTTTTATATATTTTTTGATTTGTGGTAAGAAAGGAAGAGGGCCACCTGACCTGAGTTTCTGAAGAAGGAACTCTTCTCAAAGTAATGATCTATATGGGAAAAGAATCTAAAAAAGAGTGCATATGTGTATGTGTGCGTGTGTGCAAAATTGCCTCAGTTGTGTCTGACTCTTTGTGACCCCATGGACTGTAGCCTGCCAGGCTCCTCTGTCCATGGGGTTCTCCAGGCAAGAATACTGGAGTGGGTTGCCATGCCCTCCTCCAGGGGATCTTCCCGACCCAGGGATCGAAACTGCATCTCCCGTGTTTTCTGCATCGGCAGGCGGGTTCTTTACCGCTAGTGCCACCTGGGAAGCCATGTATTACTAATTCATTTTGCTGTACATCAGACACTAACATTTTAAATCAACAATACTCCAATAAGAATTAAAGTAGTAAAAAAATCTATCACAAAGAGTTCTGTAAGGTGAAATGACTCACATTTGAAATGTGTACGATGCTGCCTTCATCAGAGAAGTCAGTCAGTCTGTCTTGTACAACTTTTAAATAATATTTATAAGATAAAGGATATAATATTTTGCATATCAAAGCTAATTGGGTACAGTTAATATACAGTTATTTCCAGAGGCTAGAATTCCATTATGTGTCCAGTTCTTTGGTTCTGGATTCAGAGGAGCCGGTTTCAGAATTTGGTGCTGACATCTCCTACTGTGTGATTTTGTCTTCAAAGTATTATTTTAACTTCCTAATCAGTACAGTCTGTTAAAAGGACAAAGAAAACAAAACCCAGAAAAGCAACAGCTCTTACTTTAGAGTAACACTGATTAGCACAGGTTGGAATTATTCTAAGTTCTCAATAATGTTCGTGTTATTTTTCAGCTTTTTACATACCGGATATTATATTTTTATTGAGGTACATTTCTGATGGAAGTTTGTAAGTGGTTGTCAGGGATGATCTTGTTAAATGAGAAGAGACTTGACTTCCTGGAATGGAGAGTTTATTAAGGAGTCAGAGATGATAAAGTGGAGTTTGGTTGTGGAGACTCTTGAAGGTCCAGAAGGGAATTCAGGAATTTGTTGCTGAGTACTGTAGGCAGATCATTGTTGTTGTTGCTCAGTCACTCAGTTGTGTCTGACTCTTTGCAACCCCATGGACTGCAGCAGGCCAGGCTCCTCAGTCTTTCACTATCTCCTGGAGTTTGCTTAAATTCATGTCCATTGAGTCAATGATGCCATCTCCTGGAACTTGCTCAAACTCATGTCCATTGAGTCAGTGATGCTATCTAGCCATTTCATCTTATCCCATCCTCTATCTAACCACCCTCTTCTCCTTTTGCCTTCAATCTTTCCCAGCATCAGGGCCTTTTCCAGTGAGTTGGCTCTTTGCCTCAGGTGGTCAAAGTATTGGAGCTTCAGCTTTAGCTTCAGCATCAGTCCTTCCATTGAATATTTAGGATTGATTTCCTTTAGGATTGACTGGTTTGATCTTCTTGCTGTCCAAGTGTTTCTCAAGAGTCTTCTCCAGCACTACAGTTTTAAAGCATCAATTCTTCAGCACTCAGCCTTCTTTATGGTCCAGCTCTCACATCCGTAGATGACTACTGGGAAAACCATAGTTTTGAGTATATAGGCCTTTGTTGCAAAGTAATGTCTCTGCTTTTTTAATGTGTCATCTAGGCTTGTCACCCTGCTTATTTAACTTATATGCAGAGTACATTATGAGAAATGCTGGGCTGGAAGAAGCACAAGCTGGAATCAAGATTGCTGGGAGAAATATCAATAACCTCAGATATGCAGATGACACCACCCTTATGGCAGAAAGTGAAGAGGAACTAAAAAGCCTCTTGATGAAAGTGAAAGTGGAGAGTGAAAAAGTTGGCTTAAAGATCAACATTCAGAAAACTAAAATCATGGCATCTGGTCCCATCACTTCATGGGAAATAGATGGGGAAACAGTGGAAACAGTGTCAGATTTTATTTTGGGGGTCTCCAAAATCACTACAGATGGTGACTGCAGCCATGAAATTAAAAGACGCTTACTCCTTGGAAGGAAAGTTATGACCAACCTAGATAGCATATTGAAAAGCAGAGACATTACTTTGCCAACAAAGGCCCGTCTAGTCAAGGCTATGGTTTTTCCGGTGGTCATGTATGGATGTGAGAGTTGGCTGAGCACCGAAGGATTGATGCTTTTGAACTGTGGTGTTTGAGAAGACTCTTGAGAGTCCTTTGGACTGCAAGGAGATCCAACCAGTCCATTCTCAAGGAGATCAGCCCTGGGATTTCTTTGGAAGGAATGATGCTAAAGCTGAAACTCCAGAACTTTGGTCACCTCATGTGAAGAGTTGACTCATTGGAAAAGACTCTGATGCTGGGAGAGATTGGGGGCAGGAGGAAAAGGGGATGAGAGAGGATGAGATGGCTGGATGGCATCACCGACTCAATGGACGTGAGTTTGAGTGAACTCCGGGAGATGGTGATGGACAGGGAGGCCTGGCGTGCTGTGATTCATAGGGTTGCAAAGAGTCGGACACGACCCAGAGACTGAACTGAACTGAAGGCTTGTCATGGCTTTCTTTACAATGAACGAGTGTCTTTTAATTTCATGGCTACAGTCACCATCAGCAGTGATTTTGGAGCACAAGAAAATAAAATCTATCACTGCTTCCACATTTTCCCCTTCTATTTGTCATGAAGCAATGGGATTGGATGCTATGATCTTAGTTTTTTGAATGTTGAGTTTTAAGCCAGCTTTTTTACTCTCTTCTTTCATCCTCATCAAGATCCTCTTTAGCTTCTCTTCACTTGAGGTATCTTAGTAGGCAGATACTGCAGATTAATGAACAAACAAGGGATGCAATTAAAAAAGAACAATGCACAATCGTCATAGGATTAAAAATTGTTTGTAGAAGGTCTAGCTCAGATGATTATTACATTCATTTTGACATTCTCAAGTTTGAGAATATTTGTCTGGGATAGCTCAGTTGGTAAAGAATCTACCTGCAATGCAGGAAATCCTGGTTAGATTCCTGGGTCAGGAAGATCCGCTGGAGAAGGGATAGGCTATTCACTCCAGTATTCTTGAGCTTCCCTTGTGGCTCAGCTGGTAAAGAATCTGCCCACAGTGCAGAAGACCTGGGTTTGATCCCTGGGTTGGGAAGATCCCCTGGAAAAGGGAAAGGCTACCCACTCCAGTATTCTTGCCTGGAGGATTCCATGGACTGTATAGTTCATGGAGTTGCAAAGAGTCAGACATGACTGAGAGACTTTCACTTTCAAGTTTGAGATGATGGTAATTCATCCAAATATTCATATCTGCTATATAGCTACAAATATGAGGCTGGCACTCATAAAACACCCAGACTGATCTTTTAGTTATACAGATAGAAGTGTGCTATTTTTGCAATGAGAGTGAATATGTTATGAGATAATTTTACTGCTTTCTAGAGGCTCTGTTAACATTTGAAAGGCCTTAAGTTTATGTTAATAGTTAAAAAATCCACTTCAAAATTCCCTGTGAATTTTTCCATTTATTTTGACTTGACTGTTATTTAGAAGAATGCTTAGTTGAAAAATATCTTTGTCATGTCAAATTTTGGTTTTGACACATGTAGCTGCTTGTTGATAGGTGCATAGTAGGATGCTCTTTGCTTATTGATTATTATGAATTATTATTGATCACAGTGTATAATCATATTTTGCCATCATATTTTGTCGTTGACAGACATTTTTGATGCATGGTAGAGATGTTTCTGTGTAGACTTTGAAGAACAGATCATAGAAATTCACACATATATAAATATGCATATACACTGAAATAGACTTTATTTTATTTATTGTTCCCAAAGGTTAAAACATACAAACAGCAATAAAATTAAAATTATTTTCTTTAGACATGATTTATGTGTTAATTTTCACCTGCTCTGTAATTAGAAATTTTGAACTCTGGGAATTTTTTTTTAAGATAAAATTATTGCCCGAGTAAACTTCAGAAATTATATCATTAACCCAGAGACCTTTCTAAGCCTAGAACAACATTGCTGGTACCAGTACCACCGCTCTCCAACATAGACAAATAAATAAGGAGGGAAGTTTAAAATAATTTGAAAATGATTTATTGTTGGCCACCTCTGTAGTTAGAGAGTCAAATATTCTTACTTTAGTTTAACAAGGGAGGACAGGAAGCTGCTGTGAGCTAAAGGTAAATTATGATCAATTGCGAAGGAGGAGGAACTGTACCAAGGAGAGGAGTTGGGAGGAAGCCTTGTGTTTTCTGAGGTACTGCTCCAGATAAAGGCTGGAAAAAAAAATCTCTGCCTTGACCTTTGTTGGAAAAGGCCAGAGTAAACTACAAGTCTGACTACCTTCTTGAATCTTTGCTGGTTAAGGAGCAGCTTGTGGTTTGGGAAGGGTCAGATAGTTGCACTGGAACCTAAAACAAACCCAGTTATTTAAGGTCACACATTCCACTTTTCTTCTGCTCTGCTTAGCCATCCTATCCCTAGATACACCCCATGTTAGAGTAAGAGGGGATTACTTAACACACCAAGACTTAGGTGGATCATTCTTATGGTAATTTTTATTTTTAACTCTACCATCACCATTTGTACAGTGAGTTGAAGTCTTAAGTTTAGAAATTCGTGGTGAACTTATATCTTGGAGCACCTAATAGTCATTGGTTTTAATTTGGAAGAACGAGGTGATAAATTTTATTCTCAAAACAGTGTGATGCAGGGAAGGAAGAGAGAAGACTAAAATATATTGAGGGATTGTTATGTGGCAAAGTCCACACTACATGTTTCATAGATATGATCTCAACAAATTGTCTTAAACCCCTAGGAGGGAAAGCTTTGCTGCTTCTGCTTTGTAACTGAGGAAAGTGAAACCCACCTCTAAGTATATTATCCAAAGGAACATAGTTAGAATGTGGCAAGACTGTGATTCAGCTATAAATTTATTATGACTTCAACCCTGTGTTTTTCACCCCATACCATTCTCTGTCTTGAATTATTGTCACCATGCAACAGACAGGAAAACTAATACGCAAAAAGTAATACAGTGATATCACCTTTGGTGATAGCACCAATGCTTATAGAACCTGAAGCCTGATTTCCCAGATTCTTCTTTCACTGAAGTCTTTGGCTGAATAACATCACATTCATATTAAGTTTTAAAAATGTCTAAAGGCAAGTTTCCCTTGGACTTGCTTTAGGTTCACTCCCAGAAGTAGTGGTCACCCATCTTCGAGCAGCTGCCAATGCCCATGACACAGTGTTGGCTCTGGAAGATGCTGTCGATTGGCATGCTGGGGATGAAGTCCTTGTCATCAGTGGGATGGGTGCTGAAGATGCCAAGCCTAAGGAAGAGATTGTCACCGTGGAGACTGTGCATAGTACAGACCTCCAGCTGAGGTCACCCTTGAGGTACTGCATGCCAGCTTGGCTCCATTTAGATGGAAGATGAGGTCTTAACTGTGTAGGTGACCAACACAGCTGGTCAAAAGACATTTGTTTGTCTTTCAATAATATCATTTACCTTAAATCACAGTAGACATTTTGGCAAGAAAATTACAAAATATGAAATACTTGGAAGATTTAGACTTCTTAAATAAGTTTCTCTTGTAAGACTAGAACTTTTGTCTTTTAGTAGATGGTCACTGCAATAGTCATCATAGTTCCTAATTTTCACATACATGTGGCTATTTTTCACTCTTCTGTGTCTGAGTTTCTAAAGAAATAAAGTCCCAGATGGAGGATTAGGCTAATTTAATGGCTTACTGTTCATTATAAGACTTGGAGTGTTATTTTCAGATTTTTTTTTTTTTTTTTTTTCAGATATTCTCACAACTCCACAGAGAAATGGGTGGCTGGAGAGCACCATGTTTTAAAGGTCATGCTGGTTCTACTCAGCAGGAGTATTACCATACAGGGAAATCTCACTGATGAGAGAGTGCAGTTCCTTGCTTCATGCCAGGGGGCCAGTGCTTCAGAAGGTAGAGAACGATTTGTTGGGAAGTCTAATGGGTGAAAAACAATGTTCTTACTATTCAAGGATATGTGGTATGGTTGACTTCTTTCAATTAGTGTGTTCCTAATATAGTAAGAAAGTGAAGTTGCTCAGTCATGCCTGACTCTTTGTAACCCCATGGACAGTAGCCTGCACCAAGCTCCTCCGTCCATAGGATTTTCAAGGCAAGAGTACTGGAGTGGGTTCCCATTCCAGGGAATCTTCCCAACCCAGGGATCGAACCCAGGTCTCTCACACTATAGACAGATGCTTTACCTTCTGAGCCACCAAGTCCCCTGCAAACAAATGAGTTATCTTCTGAGAGCATGTTCGTAAGTCCAATTTGTAAGTTCAACCAAGCTGGCCTAGGCACTCAGCTCACACAATCGGCTATATAGTACTGTACTGTAATAGGTTCATAATATATTCCATACAAGTAATACATAAAAAAAGCAAGCAACCACAAAAAAATAAAGAAAACATTCTCAATCTCACAGTAAGGTACCTTGAAAAGTGCAGTAGCACAGTAAAAGAGCTGGCATATAGGGGCTGGCAAGAGCTACTGACTGGAGGAGAGAGAGGACTTGGAAGATGGTAGAGTTAAAGGATCATTAGCAACAGGAGACGGAGGGCAAGCTGCAGTTTCACTCATGCCTGACATTGACAGAATGCATGCTTAAATCTTTGAAAGTTTGAAACTTGAAGGTGTGAATGTAGGGGACCTGCTGTGTTCTGTAGATTTCAGAATGCTCTTGATAAATCGTCATTTCCTCTCCTGCCCTCAACCCCCTTGTGAAAGAGATAGGCAACAGTATCTGCTTGAGAAATTAATTAGTTCTTTGAGGAAAAGATATTCCTATTATATAATAAAATCTGGAGAGTTGAATTAAATTTTCAGGTCAGAGGTTATAATGAAATTGATTCCCATCCTTCTCTACAATTCTCAGGAAAAGTGCTTAATGCGAGAGTCAGTGATACAGGCAGCATGTTCTAATGAGTTAGACTTGGAAGGCTCTTCCCTCCCCCCACCATTCCCACTTTTGGAGTTTGTTTTCTGAGTGAAACTACCACATACTTTAAGTAAGTGGTTGAAAAAGTCAATCTATCTTCGAGAAGAATAACAGGCACTGAATCACACTGATGTACCTATTAAACATCTATTTCAGGGATGGTTAGTTTAGTAGGTTATGTTTTGGTTTCCCAGGCTGTAGATTATGAGGCTTTCACACGTTGGGAAGACATCATTTTTCAACTTTGGTCCAGAATGGTGTGGGTGTCAAGGATGACTCCCAGGCATGAACTCTGGATGGATGAGGAGGCTATTTACTGAGATGGGAAGGGAAACAGGTTTGGGGGGTGGGAGGGTAGAGATCATGAGTTTAATTTTGTACATGTTGAGATGCCAGGCCAGCATGTGACTGGAGATGTCTGGAGCCTGGAAGAAATGTCAAGTCCGGAGTTAAAGATTTGAGTCATGTCTATGTATAGAGGCCTGTGGGGATAATGTTGGTATATGGTTGGGTAAGAGGGACTTTGACCCTGCCCCCCACCCCCTAGTCATCTAGTTCACAATTGTGTCATTCTGCAAAAAAAAGAAAAAGTTTTCATCCAGTGGGTTGGAATGCAGTGACTGCTAAATTTAACATTTCTGCTAAACTGGCATCTGCGGTCAATTACAGACTCTCTTGGTAATTCTCATACAGGTATTCTCAGATCATATTGTGCAAAACATGGCATTTAATCATGCTCCAAGGGAGATCATGCCTCTGGGTTTGGGCTATTATAAATCTGTTGTCTCCTAATGAAAAAAATAATCCCTAGTTCTACCACAACTCTTATATATGACTAAAAAATTCCAAAAATAAAATAAAATTCATAGACCTTCATTTGAAAAATAACTT